>NW_027397088.1:8515164-8656200 GCF_003265705.2 Callorhinus ursinus
TGTGTGTGTGTGTGTGTGTGTGTGTGTGTGTGTGTGTGTGTGTGTGTGTAATCTTCTTTATCCATTCATTCATTGATAGGTACTTAGGTTGTTTCCATGTCTTGACTACCGTAAAGTAATGTGCAATGAATATGGGGGTACAATTATCTTTTTGAGTGTTTTTGTTTCCTTCAGATAAGTACCCAGAAGTGGGATCACTGGATCCTAGGGTAGTTCTGCTTTTAACTTTTTTGAAACACTTCCATACTGTTTTGCCCAGTGGCTGCACCAGTTTGCATCCCCACCAATAGTGCACGAGGGTTCCCTTTCTCCACATCCTCACCAACACTTGCTGTTTCTTGTCTTTCTGAATCATAGCCATTCTAACAGGTGTGAGGTGGTATGGTGGTTTTGATTTGCATTTCCCTGAAGATTAGTGATGCTGAGCACCTTTCCATGTGTCTGTTGGCCATCTCTGTCTTCTTTGGAACTTGTTCTTTGGGGGCATATTGTTTTTGTGGAAGTTTGGCTAACTCGGAAGAGGGCTCAGGCTTGAGCTCAGGGTACTCTAGAAAGAGGGGACTCAGAGTGAAGGTGAACTTGCCCTGCACCCCCAACCTGCTGAGATATTTGCTCCATGCAAGGAGGGCTTTCTCCAGTGGGTGGATGTGGGATGTACTGCTCCACCCTCCTCCTGGTGTACTTTGCCATGCTGCAGAGCCTGGGGGACCCAGTGCAGCCAGGTCCAGCTCTACATGTGATTTCATTCCCCAGTCAGATGTCCTGTGGAGGAACCGAAGTTGGAACCAACCTGAGAGGGGGAAAGGCAGGTGCCTAAGGCACTCATCTGCTTGGGGGGTGCAGATCCAGCAAGCCTAGTGCGCCCCTGCAGCAGCTTCCTCTTCCCTGGGGGGGTTGAGGGGGTGAGATGCTGTATGGTCTTGGACCCATGGATTTCTGACTATCCCGCTGACAGCTCCCTGGCAGGCCAGTTCTGGGGTGTTATTCTAGGCCTCATTCTTAGAGGCCCAGGCCAGGGCATGCACCTCCAGGTCTTCCACAATTTTATAAGCACCTACAGGTCTTCCACAATTTTATAAGCACCTACTTGCCTGAATTAATATCCTTTCTGTTTCAAGTCGCTCTGTTGGTTTGTGTTACCTATAACTGCACCCTGACTGTATGGATGAGTCCCTGCATGGCAGGACCCCAACACTCTCCCTGCTTGGATCACAAAGCACACAAGGCCTCATGTGCTTCTCACATGCCAATTTCCACCTTCCCACCTTCCTTCCTCCCGTCCTTTCTTCCTGTCTTCTTTCATTCTTTTTTTATATTATTTTTTAATTTTTAACTTTGAAATAAGCTTAGACTTTCACAAAATCTTGAAGTGCTTTCTGTTCCATGTTTCGAACTAATTGGATGAAAGAATTCATAGCATTATATGCATGTTTTGCCACAGCAAAACCTGAAGCCTAGATCTTCCTTTTCTATCTCTCCAATCAAAAGAAAAACATTTCCGAAGTACTGGGAAAAGAAATAAAATCCGTCTAAGGAACCTGGGTTTGGCATCTGGCTCAGTTTGTGCATATGCTGTGTGATGAGCACGTAGAAGTAACAAGGCCAGGCCTCCCCCGTCGGGTGTCGTTCCTGCTACCTGGCCTCCCCAAGACCCCATTAGTGGCATTGCCCTTAGTAGCAACATGCTTGTGTGATAATTTGATGCGCAGCCATGGATGAGTGAGGTGCTGCTGTTACCATTTAGCTGCAGTGGTTCTGATGTCCTCATGGAGATGGCTGACTGCAACAGCTCAGGAAGAATCTGTCACCTTGTGCCTTGTAGTGGGGGCATCGTGCATGGGTTCTTCCACTGTTCTGTTCCGGATACTCTGACAACTTGAAAGAATGTAAGCAGATGTTTCCAAGAATTTCTTAAAACAATTTCAAAACATTGGTGTTAAAAGCTTTAGCGACAGGTTTAAGGCTTAAGCAAGGGCCCAAGCAGGGTGGTGGTGTAGGAAACATACTGGACTGGGAACCAGAAGAGTTGGATTTAAGTCCTGGCTCAGAAATCTTAAACTTTCAGTGAATTATTTAACAACTCCTGGCCTTGGTTTTCTCATTTGTACAACGCTAGGGATTAGATGGATAATTCTGGAGTCCTGGCTTCCAGTGTTTCAATCTGTAATTGATTACTGGTCCTCGTGGCTATCGCCCTAATGGCATTGGTTGTCTGATTGATTCTGGGACAGCTGAGGGCAGATCCACTACACACAGTCGGTGGGACAGGCCCCTGTGCCCACCAAGTTCAGATTGTTCTGATGCCCCCATTCCCGACTCTGGTGACAAGAAGAGGCCTCCCTTAGAGGTGCTTAAATTGGCCTAAATCCACCGCGTCGCCCACCCATTATACTGCGCCGTGCGCTTTTGTGTGCTCCACGGATCCTAGGAGGCTGTTATTCCTTCTTGTCATAAACCGAGGCTGAGTCAGAGTTAAGTTCATACTCTGGAGGGAATTTCCAGGAGTTCAGGTGCGGCTTTGCACTTTTATTCATTCATTAACATATTCTACAGATACTTATTAGGTTCTTTTAAAAAAAAATACCTGTTGTGAAAAGCAAAGCTGGCAGCATCACAATTCCAGACTTCCAGCTCTGTTACAAAGCTGTCATCATCAAGACAGTATGGTACTGGCACAAAAACAGACACATAGATCAATGGAACAGAATAGAGAGCCCAGAAATGGACCCTCAACTCTATGGTCAACTCATCTTTGACAAAGCAGGAAAGAATGTCCAATGGAAAAAAGACAGTCTCTTCAACAAATGGCGTTGGGAAAATTGGACAGCCACATGCAGAAGAATGAAACTGGACCATTTCCTTACACCACACACAAAAATAGACTCCAAATGGTTGAAAGACCTAAACGTGAGACAGGAGTCCATCAAAATCCTAAAGGAGAATACAGGTAGCAACCTCTTCGACCTCAGCCGCAGCAACTTCTTCCTAGAAACATTGCCAAAGGCAAGGGAAGCCAGGGCAAAAATGAACTCTTGGGATTTCATCAAGATAAAAAGCTTTTGCACAGCAAAAGAAACAGTCCACAAAACCAAAAGACAACCGACAGAATGGGAGAAAATATTTACAAATGACATATCAGAGAAAGGGCTAGTATCCAAAATCTATAAAGAACTTATCCAACTCAACACCCAAAGAACAAATAATCCAATCAAGAAATGGGCAGAAGACATGAACAGACATTTTTCCAAAGAAGACATCCAAATGGCCAACAGACACATGAAAAAGTGCTCAACATCGCTCGGCATCAGGGAAATCCAAATCAAAACCTCAATGAGATACCACGTCACACCCGTCAGAATGGCTAAAATTAACAAGTCAGGAAACGACAGATGTTGGCGGGGATGTGGAGAAAGGGGAACCCTCCTACACTGTTGGTGGGAATGCAAGTTGGTGCAACCCCTCTGGAAAACAGTATGGAGGTTCCTCAAACAGTTGAAAATAGAGCTACCCTACGACCCAGCAATTGCACTACTGGGTATTTACCCCAAAGATACAAATGTAGGGATCCGAAGGGGTACATGCACCCCAATGCTTATAGCAGCCATGTCCACAATAGCCAAACTGTGGAAAGAGCCAAGATGTCCATCGACAGTTGAATGGATAAAGAAGATGTATATATACACAATGGAATATTATGCAGCCATCAAAAGGAATGAGATCTTGCCATTTGCAATGACGTCGATGGAACTGGAGGGTGTTATGCTGAGTGAAATAAGTCAATCAGAGAAAGACATGTATCATATGACCTCACTGATATGAGGAATTCTTAATCTCAACTGAGGGTTGCTGGAGTGGTGGGGGGGTGGGAGGGATGGGGTGGCTGGGTGATAGACATTGGGGAGGGTATGTGCTATGGTGAGCGCTGTGAATTGTGCAAGACTGTTGAATCACAGGTCTGTACCTCTGAAACAATGCAATATATGTCAAGAAAAAAAAAGAAGAAGATAGCAGGAGGGAAGGATGAAGGGGAGTAAGTCAGAGGGGGAGACAAACCATGAGAGACGATGGACTCTGAAAAACAAACTGAGGGTTCTAGAGGGGAAGGGGGTGAGGGGATGGGTTAGCCTGGTGATGGGTATTAAAGAGGGCTCCACATTCTGCATGGAGCACTGGGTGTTATACGCAAACAATGAATCATGGAACACTGCATCAAAAACTTATGATATAATGTATGGTGGTTAACATAACAATAAAAAATTTAAAAAATAAAAAAATAAAAAATAAAAAGCTGTGAAATCCCTGAAAAAAAAATAGCTGTTGCTTATGTTTCCTCCCATTTGCTACTTGGCCATTATTTTAAGGTTTTACTATAGTTTACAGTGTTCTCTTAGTTTCAGGGGTACAATGTAGTGATTTAACAATTCTATACATTACTCAGTGCTCATCGAGATAAATGTATTCTTAATCCCCTTTACCTGTTTCACCCATCCCCCCCACCTCCCTTCTGGTAACCACCAGTTTGTTCTCTAGAGTTAAAAGTCTGTGTTGTTTTGTTTTGTTTTGTGTGTGTGTGTGTGTGTGTGTGTGTGTGTGTGTGTGTGTGTGTCTTTTCCTTTGTTCATTTTGTTGCTTAAATTCCACATATGAGTGAAATCATATGTGCTTTTTATGTACTTAGGCACTATGCTAGGGGATAAGGGATGGACAAAGCCCCATCGAGGTAGAGGATAAATACCAGCTCTGACCAGCAGGCACATCCTAATGGGGGTCAAGGATAAATTATCCTGGATCTTATAGGTGAGTTTAAATTCAATTGAAAAAAAAGGGCGCGTAGAGGGATTTGAAGTCAGGAGGAGTAAGTTGAGCATTGTTGCAGCTTTAGTACCAAAGAGAGGTACCAGGGATAATTATGGGATGCTAAGTTCATACCAATGTTCTCAGTAAGAATTGAGCCATGTACTTCCTCCTTACGGCCACCTGGGTGAATCACGACTGAGTCACCTGGTGTCGGCATTACCAGGATGGCAGGTGGAGAGAGAGATGCCAATGTATGGGGCCTGAACTGTTACTCCAATTTGCTGTTTTTAAAAATGTTGTGCTGAAGAGGTATTGTGGTGGTGTTAACAGACATATTTTCTTTTCTTTTCTTTTCTTTTTTAAGATTTATTTATTTATTTTAGAGAGTGAGTGTGTGGCAGGGAGGGGCAGAGGCAGAGGGAGAGAGAAAATCTCAAGCAGGCTCCACGCCCAGCAAGAGCCCAATACAGGGCTTGATCTTATGACTCTGAGATCACAACCTGAGCCAAAACCAAGAGTTAGATGTTCAACCGACTACGCCACCCAGGCGCCCCTATATTTTCTTTTTTAAAAAGGGATTCCAAACAGTTTAAAAGACTCTTTTACTGCAAGACTTAGTCTTTTCACATTAAACTGCATTATGAAATTCTAAAACATGTAGTATTTTTCTTTTTAAAAAAAATTGAGCCCCCCTCCACCCCTGCCTCCCTGGCCTCCCCTGTGACACTAGCTCTAGGACTATAAAAACTAGAAGAAGGAAGGAGCCAAGTGTGTCTAATTACTCTTAGAATTTGGGTGGGGGAGAGAGGCAGTGAGAAACATTGAATGTGTAATTCCAATTATAATATTTTGGAATGGTGGAGATTTAGAGTTTGTATTAGTCAGGGTTGTCCAGAGAAGCAGAGCCAATAGGGTGTGTGTGTGTGTGTGTGTGTGTGTGTGTGTGTGTGTGTGTGTAGAAAGGGATTTATTATAAGGAGTTGGCTCATACAATTATGGAGGCTGGCAAGTCCAACATCTATGGAACCAATGTCCCAATTTAAGTCCAAAGGCTGGAAGCTGCTATAGAACTAGGAAGAGCCAATGTTGATCAGGCAGAAAGAACTGATGTTCCAATTTTTTTTAAAGACTTTATTTATTTATTTGTGAGAGAGAGCGTGTGAGAGAGCGAGCAGGGGAGGGGAGGAACCGGGGGCTGGGGGAAGAAGCAGATTCCCCACTGAGCAGGGAGCTGGGCACATGGCTCCATCCCAGGACTCTGGGATCATGACCTGAGCCAAAGGCAGACACTTAACTGACTGAACCACCCAGGTGCCCCTGATGTTCCATTTTGAAGGCATCAGGCAGGAGAATTCTCCCTTAGTCCAGGGAGGGTCAGCCTTTTTTTCTATTTGGGCCTTCAACTGGTTGTATGAGGCCTACCGATGTTAGGGAGGGTAATCTGCTTTGCTCAGTCTACCAATTTAAATGTTTACCTCGTTCCAAAATTCTCTTGCCAAAACACCCGGAATAAGGTTGACCAAATATCTGGGCACCCCATGGCCCGATTAAGTAGACACATCAAATAAACCATAATGGAACACAGGTAGACCAAAGAGGTAGCAACTGATATAAGGTCCCACAGCTGGCTTGGGTCAGGAACTGGAATAGAGCCCACATCTTCCAGTCCAGGGTTCTTTCTGCCTACTCCTTCTACAGTAGGAGAACATATCCTTGGAAGTTTCCTAAGGTATAAGGGATCAACACAGCATATTTTCCAAGACCCTCAATGATAAAGACCTTAAAACATTATTTCTTTATCAGAATAAACATGGATATATTGTGGAGCCTACTGGAAATTCACATGAGTGTTTAAGATAAGGCATGAAATGTTAAACTGTGGACTTAGCTAAGAAGCTGGAGATATCTGTGTCATAAAACTCATCTCTCCTCTGCTCCAAGCATGAAATTAGTGGAACATTTTGAGAATCATGGAGCTGCTGCAGCAGCTTTAATGACTGTGCAAACCCAATTTGTATTCTAGAAAGATCTGGAGCACCCACAGCCAGCACCAAGAGCCTGTGATATTTTTCAAATTTCTTGCATTCTGTCAAAAAATTGTGCAAGTTTTGCTTTCTGCCCATAATACATGTGGCTTAATTTTAATGTAAAATGATATTTTAAATTATATCCTGATAGTGAAATTGACTCCCCAGGAAGATGAGCAATTTAGCCTATGAAACTGCTCACTTGTTGGCGGAGAGTCAAGGGACCTGGGGCTTATGTCCCCATTTGGAAGAATGAGGCAAGGTCAGCTCTCTGATTTTGTCACCTTCCCACTTCTTTGCTTCCCAATCAAGATGACTTTCTCTGCTTGGCATTCCAGGTTAGATTAGCTTTATTATTATTATTATTGGAGATAAATTTGCTAATATTCTTCATCAATTCCAGTGATTTAGTTCAGTATTGATAAATCTCTCTTCCACAATTCTAAAAACTAAACATTTAGAGTAGCAAAAAAGGCATCATTCTCCATTAACTCTTAAGAAGTTATATATATATTTTTAGTAACTTACTTTCTACTCTTTCTCTTCACATTAGGATGAAATAGCACTTCAGATATGAAACTTCCTATATTTTCCTTTAGTTTTAAAAATATTAAAACATTAATCAATGCCCCTAATTTGTTATATAACCAAGGGCAGGAATAAATAATTTTGAGGAGTGGTTCCCAACTTGATTAAACAAAATTCAGAGCTGAAATAAGAAATTTAGTCATTGAGATAGTTGCCTAAGTTATATATGAAGACATTGACAGAACTTCTCACACTGCTCCCCGCCTCCCGCCCGCCACTTTGGCCCAAGAGCCTTAACTATCTGGAACTGGACAGAACATTTAAAAGAGACTTTTATAGTAATAAAAGAGAAATTCACAGAGAAAGTAACATAAAGCTTGGTTTTCTACTTTGTATAACCTGCTTTCTTGCGTCCAGGAAAAATGATGGTTCCTGAAGAGCCTCTTCTTTTTTAGTCAACCCATGAGTCTCCTGTCCATTCCCATGCTTTCAGGAGGAACAACCTCAGGGTCAGTCAAACATTTAGTCAGTAGGGCTGTTTCCTCAGGATGGTCTGTTCTCCCAAATTTGTTATTTTTCATTCCCCAACCTTACTATTGGTTGTTGTCAAACTAAAAGAGTGTAAGTACAATACAATTAATGTAGTTTACCTTATCATTTTTATTGATATGGGAAGCCCCTCAGTTCTCTATCCTAGTTACTTGATGATGGTAGGAGTGAAGAGAAAGGAGAATATATATATATATAAAGATACATAGTAAGGTGATAATCAAGTCCTTGGGGTTTTAATCTGGTCACAGCTTGAATACCTAGACTCAGAGTTTTCTTAAAAGGTCAGATGCCCATGTTACCACGGTAGGGGGTGGTCATAACCAGAAACTGTTTATGCTGTGGAGCTAGGAATGGCTCCTTTGCTTTCTAAATAACAGACTCCCCGAGGGTTCTAGCAGGGAAGGGGAGCATTTCCTATGCTGCTGATCAGGGAAGGGTATCTTACACCCAAGAAGTTTGTCATCAAAATGGGCAGGCATCTTCTGGGTCAGGGGGCATGGCAATGTGAAGGAAGGACAGAGGTGTTGGCCAGGTTGGCCAGATCAGCCGTGGGTGCTGGCAGGTGGCCCCTCAGTGCACTGCAGCTTCAGACCATTGACACAGACTACACGTGTGTTGCACAGGGACACACACACCTATGCATGAGTACTTCAACTAGGCAACCATCAAGTTAGCATAGAGTGGACGGGACACAGTCTTACACATTGTGGTTTTAAAAATTATACAAGTAATACATGAATACTTGCTTTATAGGAGTGTGCTCTTTAACACATGTTAAAGCTCCCCCAGAGTGACTCTGTGTCAGATGTAATGCCCCCTCTCTTGCTCCGGTGCATGTACTGGAACATAGAAGATACAGAGTCAGTCAAGCTCCCCTGAGGCCGATTGCATAAATAGGAAGTGCCTTGTTTCTTAGAAGACTTCTGGCATTTGCAGGTTTGGGAAGGGTTAGGCGGGAGAGAGAAGCCGGGAAGAGTGGGAGGAACGTAGGCCAATATTAAAACAAAACAAACACATAAACCTAATGAAGACTGTATCTTTCTGGAATCATTATTTTTTTTTAATAAACAGGGGAGAAAAAGCTGAAAGTAAAACATAAAACCCTAGTAAACACATGAGAACTACCAAATTAGTACTCTGTGCAAACATACCTTTATATTTAGAGCTGGAACCACTCGGGGAGTGACCTTTCTTGGAGCTTGCTTGCTTGACTGCACAGCAGTGACTTCCAGCCTACCAACCCTCTTCAGGGTGCCCCACCCCAAGACACGTCTGTATACATTAGCGTTTTCTTTGGCTTACCGAATGTTAGTGATAGCATTGCCTTCTGTTTTTTCCTCCTTCCCAAAATGAGCGCTAATAACTTCTATATAAGGAACATTACCTGTTAGTTCAGAAGTCTGGTTACATGCTCCTATTCGGAGGTGCATCTCCTTGGAGTCAGCATCTGTGCCATTTGGAAATTATTTCCAATAACTGTTTACTGACTGTCAGCCAACCTTCAGAGCACAGTATAAAACTTTGTCGGGAGAGGTGTATTACAGGAGACAAAACTCATCTTTTAAGTACCCTCATCTCAAAGCATGGCAGTGCATGGGACAAATGCACATTATAGGGAAATGTAACAGTAAAACACAAACATTATTAACAGCCAGCATGTATTGAGTATAATGCACCAAACATTGTACTCTGTTATTTAAATGTTCTGATTTGATTTCCGTGACAACCCTTGACATAGATGATGTCATCCACATTTTAGAGATAAGGAGACTGAGACTTTCAAGAAGCTTGGCACCTGGCTCAGGGTTACATAGCCAGCAACAATGGAGTTCAGTAAGCAATCAGGTGTGTCTGACTCCAAAACCCATCCCTTGACCACTAGAAGTTTCTGCCTCCCTCAAAATGAGCAGAATGGGGCTGCTTCCTAGACATTGTTTCTGTGGCTGTACACTGGTAAGTTTCTGAAATTGAGTAACAGGGAAAACTTGAAAGAAGTACAGAAATTGGAACTGATGTTTATAGTCTTAGGTTTTTAGAGCTAGGAGAGAGTTTGAGATGGTTTCAATTAACTCCCCACTGTTCACTGGAGTCCGGTTCTCTGAAGCAACTTCCCAGATTCACGGAGTCAGGAGCAGAGCTTGTTTTTGAGTCTGGGATGCTGGACTCTACCCCCTTATGCCATTCAGCCTCAATCCTTTCCTCTCCAGGAGGGCACTCTGTTATTTTTGGTAGTTCCAGTGCTCGTTTGGTATGCAGTCATCTCGCCTCATGGACCGTCTTCTCTATTCATGTCTTACTTCTCCAACAAGATGATAAATGTTCTGAGGGCAGGTACTGCCCAACTGTTTAGTTTTCTCCCAAGCTCATAGACCGTGCATCAAACATGTAGTCATTCAAATATTTCTGATTTTCATGTACCTGTAAGCCGTGCCATACAGCTCTGCTTCTTGGGGAGCAGTAATTCCTGACCCAGAGGCTTGTGGGCGGATTATCTTGGCAATTTCTGGATCCCTGGGGTTCTCCCTGTGGAGCTGAGCGGGAGGACCCAAGTGCTTGCCCTAAGACCCAGGTTATAGCCCTGGAGGTGTTTATAGTGGGTGCCCCAGTAACCTGACACTGCGCTCCAGGGTGGTGGCCGGTGCCAGGTTCCCGCAGTGCCCTCTGGGGGATGCTCAGGTTACTGCCTCCACACCTCACCTGGGTGGATTACATCTCTAACGAGCTTCAATTTGCAAATAGTGTACTTACTAACAATGATAACAAAAATGTTAATGCTCTTCCATAGAGCTCCCTATTCTCCACGGGGTTCCCAGCTGCAGTATTTCACTTCATCTGCAGTGTGTTCTCAGGAGGCCATCGTCCCCCATTTCAGAGATGGGGACACCAAAGTGGGGAAGGACACTTAAATAGCAAAGAGATGCCATCTGAGGTCATGAAGGGATTGATGAGAAAACAGCCTTTTCTGGTAGCTCCTTGGTGCTCCCTGTGTCTTTTTGTGGTGTCTGGTGAGAGTGTTTGGGTGCGTATGGGCTTTCCGCCCTGAAACCACAGGCTGCCTTTGGGAAACCAATTTGCTGCTCTGGTTCACCTCATTCTACCTTACTTCATAGGCTGTATGTGGCTAAGTGTGTGTTTGAATTAAGTAGAATCTAGATAGTGCACACACCCAGTAATTTATTTCTGTGCTTCTTCTACTTAACTGTAGTACTAATTTGTCATGACTTATTCTGGGGAATTGAGATGTTCTCACCCTTGAGTTTCTGTGACCGATTTAACTTCACAGCTCCTGGTGTGTGTTGCTGGGACCAGACTGCTCACCTACCGCAATAGCATTTTTAATTCCTTTTAAAAAGTAAGACCCTTCAAACTCTTAGTTTTCCTTAATCCTTGAATTAATCTAAATCCTTCTTTTATATCCCAAGCAGCTTCTATTTAGTGATCAATGGATATTTGTTAAATGTGAGACTATGTTTGTTAACCCATACCTCTTAGCAACTTTCTAATCCAAACAGTATAATGCACTATGTGACTGTCTTTATTTGCCTGAACATTATCATTAAAGCTCCTTCCACTGCTGCTTCTGGCCCCTTCTCATTGAATACCCAGCATTCAGTAGTCAAGAGACTGTTTGCATTCTATTTAATCCTCACCAAAGTCCTGTATTAGTTATTCTTATTACTACTATACAGATGAGGAAACCAGGGCACAGAAAGGTTCAGGTGCTGAAGTTCACATAGCCAGTAAGTGCCCCCACCCACGTGCCTTCATACCTGTCACATTGCTCCCTCCACCAACTTCAAAGCATGCCCCTTAGTGATGTGGACCAAGACTCTGTGAGTTAGCCCATTTTTACTGTATTTGTATGGATTCAGGCTCAACAAGCACACAGTGAGCATTTGCTGTGGGAGGCAGTGTGGTGTATAGCGGATGAACTTTATAGAGCATGACCTTTAGCATTTGATAGTCCTGCCTCTGAATCAAACTTCTGTCACCTGCTGAATTAGCACATTATTTAAATGAGTCTCTCATTCATTCATCTGTCCATTTAACAATTGTGTATTGAGTGCTAGGAACTGCGCATGGAGATGCAATTAAATAAAGAACCTGCGTAAGGGTCAACCAAGTAATTTTACTACCAAGTATAATGATAAACTGAGGTTAAGTGCTCCGAAGGAGTAAAAGCCATTAAGTAAGACTGGGAGTTCTGGGACGCTATCCTGGAATAAATGGTGCTTGGCCAAAGGCTCTGTCAACAGGGGGTGTGGATCTTTGGAAGAACAGAAAGGTGGAGCGGTAAGTGCAAGGTCTTACAGGCTGTATCTGGGACTTTAACCTTTATCCCAAGAGCAGTGGGGAAGGTTTTGAGTGACTGATAGTGGGGGGCTGACTTGGTCAAATGTGCATTTGGGAAAAGATCACTGTAGTTTGGTGCAGAGAACAGGCAGAATGGAGGGGTGGAATGGATGGGGAGCCCACTGAGGAAGCAATTTTAGTAGCTGGGTTGAGAAGTGGTGGCTTGAATGGTAGAGGAGATGGAGAGGAAAGGGTGAATTTGAGAGATTTAGGAGGTAAACCTATAGGATCTGGTGATAAGACATGAAGGGGTGAGCGGGAGGGAGGAATGGAGGGTAATGCACAGGTTTCTAGCTTGCAGACCTGAACGGAGGGAATGTCATTCACGGAGATAGGGAAATCTGGAACACTGGGTCGGTGGGGGGTAGATTATAGTTTGGGTCATGATCATGTTGAGTTTTGAGGGGTCTTTGAGTTACCCAGGAGAATTGTTGAGAACTCATTGGTTTCTAGAGATCTGAAGTCTAAAGGAGAGATGTGGGGTGGGGATAGAACTTGGTCCATGAGTGATGTAAGGTAACTGAAGCAGTGGGCATCGATGCACTCACCCAGGGAAGGAGTGAAGAGTGAGAAAGAAGAGGGCCCAGGATGGAACCTACAAAAGCAGCTGTGTAGGAGTAGCCAGGGAGGTAGGAGAGAAACCAGGAGCATTGAGAAGAGGGTGTATCGAAGAGGAGGGAGTGACTAATAGTTTCAAATACTGCTGAGAGATCAGTATGAGAACTTAAAATTGTCCACTGAACTTTGCAACATGGAGGTCAGTGACTACTGAGCTTCACTTGATGGAGAGATCAAGGCAAAAGTCAATTTGGGATGGGCAAGGGTAAGAATAAGAGGTTAGGAAAGGCTCACCTAGAGTTGAGACAACTTTCATGTAATCTGGCTTGTGAAGGGGAAGAGAGAGAATAGGTATGCACTAGAGAGGATGAGAGTGTGTGTGTGTGTGGCTATGCTGGGCAGAGATTTGATATGTTTAAATTGTCCCTGGGAAGGATCTGATTGAGAGGGAGTGGTTGATGCTCCAAGAAAGAGAACAGATGATTGAGCATCTGAAATGAAAATATCTTTCTCATAAGATTATTGTGAAAATTAGATAACACGTGAAGTTCTCAAAACAGTTGATGTTCCCATCCTCTGTGCTGTTGTATATTTTTATTGGATTCTTTTAAAGGCTACATCTTTCTGGTCTGAAAACTTCCAATTTTCATTTTATTTCTCTTTGCCATTTATTTCTTTTACATGGAAAAACGGTTCCTTTTGATTTTCATTCTTTCTAATCTTTTTGTTAATTCAGTATTTTTTATTATCTGGTAAGTGGACATGAACATCCTTTAGTGATTTGGGTCAATCATTTCGTATATTTAAAAATTGAAGGTGCCGTTATTTCTAACCTTCACCTTCTGTATCGCACACAGAAAACTGAAGTGTTCTTTCCTTCTTCAGGTTCCTTTTGTGATTATGGACACTTCTGCATTTCATCATTAAATGTGTGACTCATCCTCTTGCACCTCCCCCTGCTTATTATCTAAATTTATCTTATTTTTTTAAGAATGTGAAAGTCAGTAATCTTTAGTGACAGTTTATTTTAAAACAAATTAATTGGCCATTTTCAAGTATAACTCGACAGATACAGATCTGTCTGAAGGTATGTTCAAATCATGTGATAATAAGGTGGTCAGGGTGTTATCACAAGTGTTACAAAATAAAACTATTCTGTGTCAGGATAATTTTTTTCTTTTTACATTCATCATGCCTTAACACAAATATTTTCTCCATAGTTTCTGGTTGTTGTTTTTTTTTAATTAACACATTTGGCAAAATTCACTTTTTCTTACAAAATCCTTTGAACTTGAGATGATAGTATTTGACACAAGCATGGGGGAAGATCAAACACAAAAGAGAAGGAAGGGTAGGAAGTTGATCTTGGAAGAAGTGTAAGAAATCCTCTTACTTCTCAGTAGGATGCTAACCCTGAGCTTATAGAAGTAGTTGAGGGAAGGAGGGACCAGTTGTCTCCACAGAGATGGGCTGCTTCCTATCTTGGACTGCCAGTCCCACAGCCCCTTCCTCCTTCCCAGGGCTCCAGAGTGTAGTGAGGAAGTGAAGGAGCATTTGTGTTTCTCACAGTCTGAGGTGAACTTTTCAGTCCTGGAAGGGGAAGTCCCTAGAACCATCTGCCACCTACTTAGCAAGGGATAGCTAATACTTCACTGGCGAACCAAGAAGAGTAGTCACAGAGATGAGAAAGTTGAGATGAATTCCAGAGAGAACAGATTTCCTCCCTAGACACCTGTTCTAGGCAGCTAGAGGAAGACTGGAGGTTTAAGAGAGTGTTGGTATACCAGATAGCTTTCTGTGATGGTCCACTTTCAGTATTTACAAAAACAGTGCTTGTCTTCCACCACCAATGCCGCTGAGGGAGAGAAGCCTGGATTTACTGAGTTTGGTACTCTTCAAATAAATGACCTTTAAAAAATGCAAGGAATATATACATATATATGTATATATATATGTAAAAGGAGGGTTAATTTATTGCTGTAATTTATATATATATATATATATATATATATATGATTAATTGTTTCTCTTCATTTCTTTTTATGTGTCACAACTTTGACTCCTGGTTACTAGTCTCCCTGGTAAATGAGAAAAGGGTTGTTTCCTATTTGAAATTCAGAATTGCCGAACACTTAGTAAAATTGGTGTTTCTTATGATTGTATGTCAAGATTGTCTTTTGAGTGATGATGAGCCTGGAAAGGCCTCCCTAGCTGACACAGGAGAGAGGAGCATCTTTTGTTTTCAACACATTTCATCTTAAACAATTAAAGGAATAAATGGAGGCATGCAACATGACGATCATCTTAAACTCTTATTGTGTCTGCTGCTGGAAGAAGCATGAAGAGCAGCCTAGTATTTTGTTGTGTCTCGCAGACTTCTTTTGCCTGAAAAAAGTCTGTTTATGGAGGGGGAGGACGTGGCTGAAAAAACACTCGTACATAAAACAGCTGTTAAGCGAATCTCCACACACTGAGATCAAGAGAACGTGAAGAAATATGTCCTTCCAAGGACCCTTTTGCCAACTTGGAGCCTTCTTCAGAAAATAAATACAGCCATGCTACAAGTTTCTGGTAACTTAGTTACTGAAAAATAAATCGAGCTACTTAGACCCTTGAACCTTGATTTTTTTTTTTAAATCTCTGAATTCTATTGCAGTGATGCAAGTGAAGCCAGAGAAACGGTGCAGAAAGTTTGTTTGCTCTTTTGTTGACTCATATACCCCCAGAGTCCTGAAGATGCATGAAGCAGAAGTGCAGGCTTCCCAGTAGAGGGAGAGCAGGTCTCTGTGTGTTTTGTTCTTTAAACTCCATCCACGATAAGACGGTACTACCCTAGAGCTACATTTTCTCTGAGTTGTCCCTTCTGTGTGGCCTGATGCAGCAAAGGGCATTTATGCTCAGTGGCTGCCAGGAAAATGGACTTCACTGCATGATAGCACATCTCAGTGCACCTTTCTTCCTTCTTGCTAGGAGCACTTCAAAGGATTCGTTGCCTTTGGTGTGCAGTTGGTTGCTGTGCAGTTGGGGTGTTGTTTCTGAAAGTTGAGGTCCCTTTAAAAGTTCATGCTCATACTTAGAGAATTCTGGTCGTGTGCTACAGATGTTTTACAGTTTATTTCCAAACAGCTGCTTCTCCCTCCTTTAGTCTGTTTTTCCGAGCCCCCCCCCGCCTTTTATTATTATTATTTTTTTTTAAATAAAATCCCTCCGGAAACCTTTCAGCTCACATCCTTGGCAATGCTTCCTTAGTGAAGGCCCTCACGTTCCATGCCATGACATTCTCCTGACCAGCACCTGTTACTATAGGCAGGTCATCGATTTAGCAGGTTGCTGTTCTCTGAGTTAGAAGTAATTTTGTGTATGTGTATCAAAACTGTAGACTCAATCAGCCTCGACCAGGCAGCCCCCTGTGACAGTCCTGCCCTACCTAACATTTCCTGAGACAACCCAGAAAGTAGAAAGGAAAGCAGTGATTTATAGTTTATAATGCTCACTCAGAGCATCAGGTAGAAAACCCCATGCAGGTGACCCAGGTCAGGGGTCAATGGGAAGGATTTCCTTGAGTGTCCACCAATTTGACAGTCTGTCCCACGTCGAACTTTACCAGCAGCCAGCTCTTAATCATCCCTGACCTTCCAAAATAGGAAGAACAGGAATAATTAAGATCCACAAATAATCTTCAAAACTTGATAATGGTTTTCACATCCTTCTCTCATGAGCCTTTCCCCCTGGAGCTACCATATGGAAATAAATTGATGAGCTTGAGTTCAGTGTCCTTTATACTACTACTACTCTTCTGATAAAGATATTGGGGAGAAGCAAAAATCTAATGAGGGGCAGCATTAGGAAAGAAACTGGAGTAAGGAGTTCGGGAAATCAGTCTTTGAATAGCTAAGTGCTCTTAGTGAAAGGAAAATGTGTTTATTTGTCCTCTTGCCAGTTTTACATATGCAAATACACCATCTGTGTTGAGAAATGTGCATGGATTTCTCTGAAGAGGCTAAGTGAGTCAGTGTCTGAAATGGAGTTACACCTCTAAGACGGTTATCAAGTATTTAGGGATGAGGTGCTACAAAGCCAAGAGAGTGAAAACAATCCATAAAGGCGTGTTTGGCCAGCTCTCAAAAATCTTAGACACTTGCAACACAGTCCTTGGCTCAGATGCTGGATTTTTCCCATTCATGCACTTTCTTGACAGATGAATTGTTGCAGGCTGTGAAAAAGCTCTAAGAGGAATCTGTTAGACTCCTCACTCAGAGCAGGGATCTATTTGCTTGCATCCCTGTTAGCAAACCAAGGGGTCATTTGCTTTGTGTGGTGTGCCACTTTGCTACTTTTTTCTCAGCTGAGGCTGCTCTGTCTAAAAGGGTCAAGGCCACATTTGACTCTAGCATATTTGTGTGTTAGGTTGGAATGAAGACTCTCGATTTAGTAAATATTAGACACTGGTGGAACTTCTCTGGAATTCCTATTTCCTAACTCGTATGGAATGTTTATTACTTTCATTATGGTAATAACAAGATTTCTTACCCAGAATTCCATAAATCATTTGATCTTGGCATTTCCCTTCTAGGGCTCTCCTTCCTTTTTACTGATTGGTGGGTTCACATTTATGTTTGGCATGGTTTACCCACCTTCTGGATTGCTGACTATGGTAGACTGATTTTTTTTTAATCAAAAGTCATTTTGATGCCATTGTATCAGGCTAGGGTGCCTGTTGCAAGTATAGCTTCACACCACATGCAATAATTGTGACCTATTAGAAATAATAGAGAGTGATGATCAATGTTTAGTTATAAGAGTGGCTCAGCCCCTCATGTATGGGTGGTCCTTGCACAAGTCTGGAGTATGTTTCTTGAATCAGCGGAATAAGATGGAGTCCTTGGAAGTGTTTTGCCAGAGCTCAGTCAATTGAATTTAGACCTCCAAGTGTGCCTGGGCAGAGGCTCAGTAACCATTAGTTGAAGGCACTAGACAGAGAAGAGTCTTCGTTTGCATCCAATATGGAAAGAACTCCCCAGTTCATACATTAGTCTTTCCAGCTAGCCTGTGTATAAACTCTGAGTAAGAAGAAACACAAGTGATCAGTCACGGGCTCTAAATACCGTCTGCCACGTATATGCTAAAGAACTACAGACCACTTCACACATTTTTGTGCCAACAATTAAAGATTTTTTTGTAAACTTGAATAGTTTTAAAGTTCCAGTCTTCTATGCCTTGTAATATTGTGTATATGCTTTAAATATATTTTCATCAAAATGTTGAACTTATGGGGACACCCAGGTGGCTCAGTCCGTTGAGTGTCCAACTCTTGATCTCAGCTCAGATCTTGATCTCAGGGTTGTGAGTTCAAGCCCTGCTTTGGGCTTCACGCTGGGCATGGAGCCTACTTTAAAAAATGTGGAGGTATGGATTTTCATATTTGGAAAACATCCACCATTATAAAACAAACAGTGGCAGAACCAGCCCTCATAATAAAACTAATCAAGCAAATCAGAAGTGGTCACTTTGGTTTTCAATTAAAAAAAAACACATTGACATGTGTCTTCAAACAACCATCTAACTTCTGGATTTAAATCTAAAGGATATAGGTCAGAAAAGACAGGGCCTTGCAGTGAATTTAATATAAAATAAGACACACACCCTTATTTACATGATATATTTGTTACATATTAACTTAATAAATAAGACACACATACCATTATTATATGATATATTTATTAAAAAGAAAATTTTCTGTGCTTTGCTCCTCAGGGCTCTCCCTTGGGAATGCATTCTCAAATTAATCCTTTTATTTGGCACCCCAAAGGCTTTTACACTTCTATTAGTGTGCTTTAAGATTCAGGAGGGGAGAGAAGAAAGGAGAACCAGCACAATCTCATGCTCATCAGCTTTAGGAAAGAATTCGTATCGAAAAAGGTTCTGGAAATGTAATCTACTTTTAGAAATCCTCCATGCTGATACCCCCTCCAGAAAAATCTTTGTCCTTCCCCAGGGGTTTGCGGATCCCGTTTGGGAGATTACTAATTTAGAGCACATGACTCTTTCGCCGGCATATACATAGAGGGAAAGGTCAAGGGAAAGCGTCTCCAAAGACACTGAAAAATTAACCAAAGAGCAGACAGAAGTTTAAAAATAGGTAGAAGAATGCAAAGAAAAATGAGACCCACGAGACTAGTTCACATGGATCCTCAAACTGAAAATGTGTAGATAAAGTTAGAGGGGGAGACAGACAGGCAGACAGGCTGGCAAAGGCTCCATGAGTCTCATGGAGAATGGGTAACGTGCTCCTAAATGGCCAGTTCCAAAATGTCTTGAGCTTCCTTTCTGGAAGTACTCTGGGCTGGTAATCCTTTCTTTCCCAGCTTGTAGGATTTCTTCGGAGACTCTCCTCAGCTGGCCTTTTAAAAATGACCCTCTATTTAAGATTCAGAAGAGGCTTTAAGCGGTCTCTGATGACCATGGCCAGGCTGCAGCATGCCTCGCCGGACCTAGAGGCTGCTGCTTTTCACACCCTCCAATGGCCCCAGGAGTGGGGGCTGCTGGGCTGACCTGCGTCCCTTCCTCGCTCAGGGTTGCCAGTGCTGGTCGGCATCGCTCAGTGTTTGTCAGGTTTTCACTTAGGACCATTCCTTCTGTCAGTTCTGAGCAATACCCTGTGTTCCAGAAGCTTCTTGTGTTTTAACAATTGCCACAGCCAGGTTTCTGAACCCATGCCACTTGTTTTGATGCTGGCTCAACTCACACAGCTGTTCTTGCTGGTGTGTGTGTGTGTGTGTGTGTGTGTGTGTGTGTGTGTGTGTGTTCGTGTTCAAGTTTGTTTTCAAGTATTTTCTTCACATGG
Organism: Callorhinus ursinus; assembly: GCF_003265705.2. Lineage (NCBI taxonomy): Eukaryota > Metazoa > Chordata > Mammalia > Carnivora > Otariidae > Callorhinus > Callorhinus ursinus. Next base: position 8,534,824 of record NW_027397088.1, read on the forward strand.
TCCCCTTCCTCCTGCCCCCTCCACTTTGGGATTTTTCTAGCATCTGGCAGAGAGGGTAAGGCAACCGTGCTGGTGGAATTTGTCATTGCCCATCACGGTCCTGAGGCCTTTGTAGTAAAAACAACACAGAATAAAACCCAAACCACCAGGTTCCTCTCTCAAGGCATGTCAGATGTCCCTGCGTTGGGCACTGCCAGATGTCCAGATGTCCAAATACTGCCTCCTGAACGTTTTCCCACCACGACGCTTCCCAGCTTCTCCGAGGCACGTCTTTCTCTCCTTTTCCTCTCGTCATGTGGAAGGGCTCCTGCTGCTCCAAGTCCACTTACCTTCCTTCTCCTGCACAGGTTCATGTTCACCCATCCTGTCGCTCCTGTCCACGAGCATTTAAACATGCTTCCGTCTTCCAGTCCCCCACAGGAGCCCTCCCTGACCCTCCCCTCCTCACGCACACGCCGTCTTGCTCCTCCCCTGTATGGACACAATTCCTGAAAGTGGTTGTCTGCCCTCTTCCTGCCTTCCCTCCCCCAACTGGCTTCCCCCATCAGAGGGTAGACAGGGAGTGGATATTTACAGGGGAGGGTGGCAAAGCTTTATTTTCTCTTTGTTGAAGTTCTGAGATTTTTACAATACCCAGGCACTCTTCTGAAGTATTTCCAGCGGACACATTAGCCATCCCCTCGTGTGTTTGCATTCACTCCTGGCACTTTGGGGAGACTGCGCCATGATCTTTCTGCTCTGTCTCTTCTCCTTTGGGGAGCATTGTCATCTTCTGGATTCTATGCTGCCCCACTCTTGGTTTTCTCTCTGCTCTTTCTGGCTCCTGCGTCGCTCTGTCCGCTTTATAAAACACTTAATTGTCAGAGTTTCTGGGCCCTGCCCTTGGCCCTCAGGCCTTCTCTGGGCTCTCAGTGGCAACCAATCTTCTCCCAAGGCTTCACTTTGTCATTGAGCTGTTGTCTGTGAAGTCTGTATATCTAACCCAGAAGTTCCTCCCTCCCTCTTTCTGCCTCCAGACCCTTCAAAACTGCCCTCTGAACACTGGTGCTTGAAAGTCCCAGGGGCCCTCCAAATGCAGCATGTAGGAAACGTATTTCCTCTTGTCTCCAAGCCTACCACCCTTTCTTTGTCCCCTGTCCAGAGAATGGCATCGCTATACGCTCAGCTTCCTAAGCTGGCAAAAAAGGCATTCTCTTAGATTCTTCTTTCCTTCCTCTTGCCATGTGCCACGTACCCATTTCAGCTGCCAAATCGTATCAATTCTACCTCCTTAACGTTTCACATCTGTCTTCTTGTTTTTATCCTTCCCCATGCTTCATCTTTTACTTAAAAGTCAATTTCCTGGAAGGCTTCCTTGTCCTCACAAAAACATGTCGGGTTTTTGCATCGGTCAGAGAAGCAGAACCAGTAGGATGGATGGATGGATGGATAGGTGCATAGGAATTTATTTTAAGGAATTGTGTCATGCATATGTGAGTGCCAACAATCCCAAACTGTTGAGTAGGCCAGCAGGCTACAAACCTGGGCAGGAGTTGATGTTGCAGTCTTGAAGTAGAATTTCTTCTTACTTGGGGAAATGTCTGTTTTTGCTCTTAAGGCCTTCAACTGACCAAGCCCCACCCACAGTATCAAGGGAAATCTCCTTTACTTAAACTTAACTGATTGTAGATGTTAGTCACATCTATAAAACACCTTTACAGCAACACCTAGACTCGTGTTTGATTAATAACTGGATACTATTAACTAGCTGAGTTGACACATAAAACTAACCAGCATAGTTCTCCTTCTGGGTGGATGTTCCCAGAGGACACATCTCTGAACCTATGTTTTACTCTATGGAAATGGGCTGAGTACTCATCTGTGTCTCCACTGGACTGTGGGCAGGGATTGTATGTTGTCTACGCAATGCCTGCATAAAATAGGAATGCACAGACAGACATATACTCATACACACATGCACACATACATATGTAGGAGTAAAATGAATGTATGAGTATTTTCTTAGTCTGTGTTTTCATGGATTATCTGTAGGAAGCAGACAGTGGTCCCAAATGTAGAACCAGTGACAAATGACTTTTTTTTTTTTTTAAGAAAGAGACTGCACACATGCAAGTGGGGGGAGGGGCAGAGGGAGAGGGAGACTGAGAATCTTAAGCAGGCTCCATGCCCTGAGCAGAGCCCAACACAGGGCTCAGTCTCACAATCCTGAGGTCATGACCTGAGCTGAAATCAAGAGTTGGATGCTTAATGGACTGAGCCACCCAGGCACCGTGACAAATGACATTTGATGGCAGCGGACAGTTGCCAGGTCGGTAACAACATTTCAGGGTTTACCATAGCCTAGGATCCAATGGTAACAGATAAACTGCAAGAGAGAAAGAAAAGATGGGTCACTTTGCAGCTAAATGTTTCATACTTAAGAGACTAGTAATGATAATTACTAATTATCTGTACCATATCAAGTACTCGAAAATGGTCACATGATTTTTCATTATGTATCAATTATGCATTTTTAGGTCATTCATTTTGGGGTTCAAGAATTATAATTTCTTTAGCTTTCTATAAATGAATTTGCCTCTCATCCCCATGTATGCCTGATGGCAGAAACCTAGTAGAGTCTTTAAGTGCCAGGAAAACTTAGTCAATTCAAAGTTTTCTCAGTTGAATGTTAGTAATCCTTCTCTGTGGGGTTGCATCTCATTTGTGGGGCATTCATATAACTTCAAAGAGGTGAGGGAAGACATCTGTCATCAGTTGCCATCTTTCCAGGAATATCCACTGGGATGTAGGTGTTCTCATCTCATCCCCAGGTACTGTCCTACCTCTAACATGATGCCTGCTGATGGGTCTGTGATTGTACCTGAACTCCAGCCATCTGGCCCAGGCCAGGATCTGCTGCTCTCACACAGCAAAGCCTTTTCAGAGCTGCCAGCTACATCTCCACTAATTCCATTCTCAAGCACATGGGGAAAGTATCCTTCTCCCATTCCCTCTGGGATCTGTAGGAAATTCTCTGTGACTCTCCCTTTCACCTATGCAACCACTTTAGTAGTCTGCTCTCTCTGTCCCCTGGTGCTCTGGGGGACTCTATCCCTTAGGGCTTCAGACCTTTGTTTCCATCTGTATCCCCAGACCCATCTGAAAGTTCTGTTATTCTCATCCCTGAGCTCTGCCTATGGATAAGGCCTTTCCCAGAAACCCACATTGGTGTCTGTCCTTTTGGTATTCCCTCTTGCTCCTTACTGTCTCATGACCTAGAAATTTCCTTTCCAGTGTCTGGGAAAGAGTGGAGGGAGATCCACCTGGTTCTGCGCAGACCTGTTTATGGAAGGATCTTGACTTTTGAAACAGAAAAGGCCAAAGTTGGGTTGTTTTGTTCTCTTGTTGATTTCTCTGTGAAATGGGTTGATACATGTCAACCAATGTCTAGTCTCCCAGGTGGAAAAGTGTTGAAGAATAGGAAGGGAGATAGGAAAATAATACAACCAATACATTAGTTGAAACCTTACAATAGATTCTACCACATTTACTACAACCCCAGGAGATAGCACTCTCACCCCCAAATTAAAGATGAGGAAATGCAGAGAGTTTGAGGAGCTGTGACTTGCCCAGGTTCTTAAGTGGTAGGGAAAGGGTTTGGACACAGGTTGGTCTTACTTCACTATGCCATACTGTTTGTAAGGAGAGACCATGGAGGAATCATTTTCCCAGGGACACCTGACACAGTGTGAAAAGAACTGTGAGAGCCGGCTGTCCTTATACTCCTAGGGAAAAGTTTCTAGATCTCAGAATCCCAGTACTGTGCAGGAAACAGAGTTATTTAAACAATTATGCTCTCTCAGTGTTTATTAAACTACAAAATAGCATAACTGCTGCCCAGTCAAAAAAAAATAAACATACTTTGCTAGATAGTAGAGGTAAAGCACCTTCTGTGTGCTTGCTCTTGTGGACACAGTGGGAATGAGGCGCATAGTCTCTGTGTCTAGAACCTTTCCTGGGGAAACACAGAGAGGCCGGACATTTTCATTTACACACAGTCTGGGATTTTGGAAAGAAACTCACACCAGGGGCACAGAAGCCCCAGGGAAGAACCCTGGCTCAGTCTGAAGTGGTTGGTGCAGGTCCCCCAAGGGTGGAGTCAAGTCCCAAGGAAAGAAGAGTTGGCCCAGGAAGATGATCTGGAGGGTGTGACTAGGGCAGAGGGTGGGTGGTGGTCCCAGGCTGAGAAGAGGAGAACAGGTTATGGAGTTGTAAAACAGCCCTGTTAGTTCAGGGATTTCCAACACAGAGCATTATGGTTGGACAAGGAAGCAAGGTCCTGGTCACAAGGGGCCAGTTTGTCATGAAGCTAATTAGATTCAACGCTGTAGATGATGACAAGCCATTGAAGGAAATTAATCAGGAGTGATATGCGCATATTTGTGTTTTTAGGTGCACTGCTGGGGGGCTGTGAGGAGGGTAGATGGGATAGAAGATGGGATGCTCTCCTATTTTCCAGCAGAGAGATGCAGGCCTGGGCTGAGGTAGTGACAGTGTGGATGGAGAGCAAAGCCAAAGGGTAGTGGGGACATCCAACTGGTGGGACTTAGCAGGGATTGGAAAGGGGAAGGGATGGTAGGGAGTGAGGTGTTGGAGAGGACTCCCAGACACCTGTCTTGGGTGCAAAGCTGGCGGGTGATACCTCTAAATGAGTTAGAGAATGAGGGGCGTGTTAGGGTTCTCCAGAGAAACAGAACATTAGGAGATATACACATTTGTATATAAAATAGATACTTACAAACATACACATTTACATATAAAATACATATACATACATGTGTATATATATAACATCAATTTATAGTATATTCTTATGTACTTTAATATATTTACTATAAATTTATAATATATTTATATATACTATACATGTGTATAAATGTATAATTTTTTATATATAAGATATATCCTGGGTTTATATATTTATATACATTTATATATTATATATTTATATATTACAATGATTATAACTATATAAAATATGTATTATAAATTTATATTATATAGATGGAAAAGGAGATTTATTATGGGGAATTGGCTCATGCAATTATGGAGGCTGACAAGTCCCAAGGTGGAGACCCAACAAAGCTGGTGGAATAATTCAGTCAGAGTCTAAAGGCCTGAGAGCCAATGATGTAAATCCCAGTCTGAGGTCAGAAGATGAGATGTCCAGTCCAAGCAATGAGCTTAAGCTGGACAAAGGAAAAAAGAAGAGAATTCCTCCTCCTTCCACCTTTTGTTCTATTCAGGCCCTCACAGACTGGATGAGGCCCGGCCACATTGCAGAGGGCAGTCTGCTTTCCTGCATCTGCCCATTCAAATGTAGGTCTCATCCAGAAACCCCCTCCCAGACCCAGTGTTCGGTTTGGGCACCAGTGGCCAACTTGACCCATAAAATTAACCATCATGAGGAGGAAGAACAGTAGGTTTGGGGGAAAGATTGAGTTCAGTTTGAAATATGTTGAGTTTGAGATACTCTTGGGAAATATCAAGTAGGCAGTTGGAATCAAGTCTAATTTGTAAGAAAGGTCAAAAGTAGAGGTTTGGAATTTGCAGTCTACAGCATGGAGTGATAGTTGTTACGGTAAAATGGATGTGATTGCCCAGGGAGAGTCCCCAAGGTTAAGGTAAAATAGTTCCTGGGGTAGATTAAGATAGAAGTGGAAGAAGAGGATCCTGGGAAAGAGGCTGAACAGAATCAGAAACTCATGGGATCCAAAAAGCAAAGAAGGCAAACATTCAAGAAGGATAATGTCACATCCTGCAGAGAGATCTTGAAAGAAAAAGAAGAGTGCCATCTTTGTTGCCATGGGAGAGCTCATTTGTGACTGGAGGGATGAATGCTTTGGCAGACACACGGCGGATGAAGACTAACTTAGCCATTGTGGCCATGGAGGTCTTGGTTTAGTTGTAGGAAAGTCCTTTCAGTGTTTGGTGGAAAAATGTTGTTTTCACCCGGTTCTCCACATTGTTGCATTAAGGCATTTTAATAGTATTTCTCCCTCATGTGTAGGAGTATTCACTCTGGACTTTGTCTTGATGCCAGAATATCTTAGCTAATTTTTCCTAAATTCTTGTCAGTTATATTATGGACATTCTGTTTAGAGAAGAAAAATTGTATTGAATGTTTTAACTTCCATGGGGCCTAGAATTCATGGTGAAGTAGTTTCTATTTTGCCAGAAAAGGTAATACTTACACAATAATGTTTTCTCTTTTATGACTTAACTCTTAGTATAATTGATACATAATGGAATTTTAGGTTCATGTCATTTAATATTTACTCTGTAAGCAAATTAGCGGCAGAGTTCTTTTTAACAAGAGAAGGCTGTTGGGTTCACAATTAAATCACATCTTTAGATTTTGTAAATTAATGCAATAATTCCCTGAAATTATAATTTTCTTCTCAATTCACAGCTATCCAAATCTTTCTGGATGATTGATTCTGCTTTCCAGATATCAGCATGGTCGGTCTTAGGCTCCCAAACAGAAGTCCAAGTCGTTTCATTGTTGGGTGGGTTGAGGCTTATTTTTATTATTCATAAATTTAAATCCTAAAACTCTGGACCTGTAAAGTATCTTCTTTAAAGAATACTTTATGAAGTACTGCCTATTCATAATAAGCTTCATTGCAGACTCACAAATCCAATAATGAGGATTTGGTAAAGCAATAGGAAACTTTGCAGTAAGTACAACAAATATACATCATCATACTCTTTGTGGAGATGACACACTGGAAATTTCAGGTGGTGCTTATTTTTAAATGTATGCTCTATTTAATGTGTCCCTAAGTTCACAGACTCCAAAATAAATCCAGCACAGGCAGCACCCCCTCTGTCATCCACTACACAAAACATGGGCTGTCACCAATCCCAAGCAGTGAAGTGTATAGTTGCTTCAACTTTCTCTTGGCATATAAAGCTACGGAACTAATCTTCTAAGAGGTGATGTATTTTAATCCTAATAAGTACCTAAGAATTCCTTGAGTGAAAAGTTAAGGTTAGCAATAGACCTTGGGCAATTGATGCTTATAAATTATTTCAGTGTGAAATCGTGTTTTAGATGAGAAACAAGAGTGGGTGTTGAGAGGGAGTAATAAACCATCAAACTTCAAATGGCAGCATGTCATCACACCACTGTTTTACTGGACATCATTCACAAGCATACCTTTGATTTATTTCTCTCACTGGGTTTGTAAATCTCTTTCTTGGAGTACAAATTGCATGAGTAGTAAGTTCCATGTGCCAGGAGATTGCTTGGTTCATCTCTTAGACTTCAACTTTATTAATAACAGCAACAAAAAAGTGGATTGACGCAAGCTTGAGAGAACCCCAAAGTGAAAAAAAAATATTTTAGACTCTTCTTTTTTTATTTATGTGTATTTTTTACTAAGTGAACTCCTCTATGATCATTTGTTCCATCATGATGCTTTGAGAAATGTATAAACTAGCAATTGAAAAGGTCAGACGTGTTGATTGGTCTGTCCTCCTGGGATAGAGTGACTTCTGCTTGCCATTATGTTGTGGGCCTTGTGCTTCTTCTAACATTATTTCCCTTAAGCGAAATTTGCCTCTAGAAACCGTCTTAGTTTAATCTTGGCTTCTTAATTAGTTGACTTGTTTGGTTGCATGAAGTACTAAGGAGACCGTCTTAGATTAAATATACAACTCCAGTTTCACATATGCATGGAAATGTACCAAGTGCATTCATCTCCGTAGGGTCCATTAACCTTATATTTTAAGGCCATTAGCTACATTTTTAGGCCAAATCAGCCAGTTCCTTGCCATGAGTCATGAGGTAGAACTGGATGCAACACCAGAGAGCTGAGGACCCTGGGCTCAGCAGGAACCACAGAGATTGTCTTAGTCTGTTTGGGGAGCTATAAGAGAATGCCGTAGACTGGGGGGCTTATAAACAACAGACATTTATTCCTCACAGTTCTGGAGGCTGGGAAGTCTAAGGTCAAGGCACCAGCAGATTTGGTGTCTGGTGAGAGTTCACTTCCGGACCAGGCTTAGCCAGCCATCCTCTTGCTATGTCCTCACCTGGAAAAGGGGTGAGAGAGCTCTCCAGGTTCTTTACAAGTCTAGTGGCTCCATTCAGGAGGGTTCCACCCTGGTGACCCTAAGCACCTCCCAAAGGCCCATCTCCTAATGCCATCAGTTTGGGTTGAGATTCAGGATTTCAATGTACGGAGACATTTGGGAGACACCTTCCGTCTGTAGCAGAGGTGATCTGGGTCATTTACTTCACCTTACAGATGGAGATCTGAGACCTAAGGACGTCCAGTCCATGTTCACAGTCACACCAGCTCTCAGAGCTGGTACTGGGGGACCACCTTCCATCCAGTTCTCTGGTATAGGGCACACAGATATCTCAGCAAATATCCCATATCATCGTTGGAAGCAAGCAAAAACACACCTGTTCCATGTGTTCCCATGTTCTCAACAATCTATTTTCCTACTCCCAAAGACAGTGACATTTTGTCATTCCCATTCATCGTGAGGGTAAGGACTCTGATATCCCTTCCACAGTCCTGCGCTGAAGACTGCTGTGTACCACACACTGGGCCAAGGGTGGGAGTTCAAGGACAAATCAGACACCTGTCAATATGAAGTATTTCTAAATGGTCCTTGATCCCCACACCACACGTAGCCTGAGGAAGATGATCTCCAAAGTAATTTCCTTAGATTCAGACTTTACAACAACTGGCCTTGGCTCAGGAACCAAAGAAGCCCCTGCTAGGATTAGAGGTGGCTCTATTTCACAGATTCTCTGGCTAGATGCCAGAGTGATACAGGGAAACCGGGACCGTGGTCACCAATGGGCCTTCTGGCAGGCTTAGGGAGATTGGATCATCCCATTACATCATTTTTAATTATTACCTCTTGACCTCACTCACTCACTTTCTCTCACCACATCATGTACTGATTTTAATTGGTCAGTAGCCTAAGAGTAACAAGCTTACGTGAACTTTCCAACATAGAGCATGAAAACTTCGGCTACTGCGAATTCCAGGGTTTTGGATGGTAAAATCTGGCAAGGACTCCAAAGGAGGCAGAGAGGAGAGAACAGCTTATTCAACAGAATAACCTCACTTTGAGGCTGGAGTGCCAAGCTAATTTGTTAAAATTACTGTACTCACTTCTCAATTATCCATTTCAAGGATTATTTACATTGTGGATTTTCAATGGTCACCGGGTCTCAGCCAATCAAAGCAGGGAGTCAGGGTCAGACGCCGAATCAGTTATTGTGTGTAAAGTAGAATTCAGAAAACTGCCAGTAACTTGGATTAATTCAGGAAAGGCCTGATGAAATTATTGAAGAAATTAAAGTTATGATTCCCCCCCCAAAGAAAGGCTATTTAATTCTAGTTGAATTGTCATTACGCAAGTTACTTAACTCTTCTGGGCCTCAGATTTTCCCTGTAAATAAGGAGAAGGAATGAATGAACGAACGAACATATCCTTTGACCATCCACTCATTCATTTACCAAAATGAATATTCAGGTCTCTTCCAGAGCTAACACTTTATAAGCATAGGACCATTACTTTAAAATACCTGCAGTAACTGGTACTGAGTTAGTCCAGCATCCCAACCAGTTAGCTTACTTTAATAGTCATTTATAGTTGACGGTAGCATCAGCCAAACCTATGGTCCCTGAATTATAGTGTTTGTGAAAAAAAAAAAATGTCTACAGGGCTTAAAAGCATATAATCTTAGGATCTTTAAAACTTGAAAGGAGCTTGATTTTAGTCCACACCCTCATTAAGAGTTGTTTCTTCCCTTCATATGTGTCATTTCCATTTGCTTAAGGGACCCATTGTTTATTGGTAAGTCCAAATGATGAAGGGTCAGGTGCCATCTAGAAAGCAGACATTCCAGGGGCGCCTGGGTGGCTCAGTCATTAAGCGTCTGCCTTCGGCTCAGGTCATGATCGGGATCGAGCCCCATGTCAGAATCCCCACTCAGCCTCTCTCCCTCTGTCCCTCCCACCTGCTTCTGCTCTCTTTCTCTCATAAATAAATGAAATCTTAAAAAAATAAAAGCAGACATTCCAAATCAATGAAGTCTTGAATTGATACTCTAGTGCATGACGCTTTTTGAGTTTTTCTGTTGTTTGTTATTTTATGTATATTACTAAACAATAAAGGAAGGTGTGTGTTATCTAAGAATAGCCACCTTGCCACACGATCTCCTCCCCCACACAGGACGACCTGCAAATATCACACTGATTGCTGTTCTCTATCTCCGATAAAGACTATAAATTGAGATATAATCTTTCTCTTTCCTCCTTCGTAGTAAGACATAGAGACAAATGAGATCATAAACATGAACATTCTTTGAACTCTTGAGAAAGATTTTAAATACAGACTTAAAAATTACCTCATAAAATCAAGTAATCCCAGCAGAAAACTTTGTAGATAATCGGTATCCATACAGTAGTGCATTCAGGAGCGCCTGGGTGGCTCAGTCGGTTGAGTGTCTGCCTTCAACTCAGGTCATGATCCTGGAGTCCCGGGATCGAGCCCCACATGGGCTCCCTGCTCAGCACGGAGTCTACTTCTCCCTCTGCCACTCTCCCTGCTCCTTCTCTCCCTTTCTTGCTCACATACTCTCTCTCTCGAATAAATAAAATCTTTAAAAAAAAGTAGTGCATTCAATCTCCTCTTTCCCCACATACTGGCCTTTGTTTCCATAGCCCGTCTCACAGAATCTGTTAATATTTATATCCTGAAGAAGCTCTTCCTCTGCCCCTCTCCTTTGCCCTACAGTTCTGGGAAGCCAGGTCTTAAACCATATCTAGATGGCAGGATCTCTTGCATCTGTTCTTATTAAGCTTAGGGATTCTGAGTAGCTCTCCCTACTGACCAAAGAAGTTTTTCTTTCCTTTGGGGCTTGAGGGTAAGTTTCTGTAGTTACTTTAGTTATTTTGGGGTTCCTTCTATTGTTGCATTTATTTCCACGTTCAGGAGCATAGTGGCAATATTTATTGGAGTGGCTTTATTTTACAAACCAACTGACTAAATTGGTTCAGTAAGATGTCATTAGTTTAAAAAATTCAACCCATATTTTCTAGAGCCCATGATTCTTTACCCGAACTGATTTTTCTTTACCTAAACTGGAGAGGGTTGTGGCCATAAAATGAAGCAAATCAAAGGTGGGCCACAAAGCCTTGATTTTGATTCTAATCACTTGAGCTGGGCATTGCCAGCCATGTCTGTTTCAGTTTCAGGGAAAAGGGACAGCTTGCCTCAGGTTGGAGGAAGCTGTACATAATAAGCTTTTCGAGGGGAGGGAGGTGGGAGGATGGGGTGACTGGGTGAAGGACATTAAGGAGGGCATGTGATATAATGAGCATTGGGTATCACATAAGACCAATGAATCGTTGACCTCTACTTCTGAAACCGATAATACATTATATGTTAATTGAATTTAAATTAAAAAATGAAAATAAATAAATAAATAAATTTAAAGAACAACAAAAAAAGAAACTGAGATTGTTCTCCTTTGGCCACTTAATTTGGAAGAAGAAATGTGCCTCTGTTTTGCGATGTAGCAATGAAGGTTAAGATGATGCAGCAAGATATTTCTAAATCGATGACCCCTCCCATGCAAATGAATAGCATTCCTTCATTCTGGTAGCTTGGCATTAACTTTTTGACGGCGCACTTATTAACGCAAACCTTGTCCTCTGAAAAACTTTCCTGCAGAATTTTCAAACTGCTTTGTTTATTGTTTTCTTGAAGACCAGTCCTCTTATTTTTGGCATTGCCCGATACGGCTGGACTTAAAGCCAGCTCTTCATCATGGGGTAGTGACGCACTGAGAAACTCGAGAGAGAAGCACCTGCAGGGACTGACGCTCGGGCCAGACTCTGCCAGGCTAGATCTGAATACATGCTTAAGAGCAAACCCAGGTGAACAGGAAATCATTTACTTCTGGTCAACAGTGAGCTCTGAGATCCACAGTGATCAAATACTGGGGCCCAGGACAATTGGATGCTGCCAAGTCATGCTTCGCCCACAGGCTTGGCATCCCCCATGATCTCAGGTGGTTTCTTGAAATAGTTCAGGGCCTGGAAAGGTCTGTCCAGATAATAGAGTAGTGTCAGAGGAAATATTTTCCCTCCACATTTCCCTCTCAGTTTGGGAGATATGTGCCAAACTGGGGTGGGTGGGAAGCTCAGGTGGCTTACAGAATGCCACGTGAATACAGATGCCTTCTGTATCTCCGCAAGGTTTATGGAGAACTTAGACGTGAGGTTGCCTCTCATGATTTAGTGGGCCCTGGAGCCATGGCAGATGTAGTGATGTGGTTCTGGCTGGCAGAAGCAACAACCTCCCAGACATCTAGCAAGTTGGGGTGCAGATGGTTCTACAGTAGAATTCACGAATGAGGTCAGCTTGATCTAGGTCAGGGAGACATATGTGCTGCCCAGAAATCTGTTGAAAGCCCTTTCTATCAGGGACATAGGGAATACCTTTAACTAGGTAGAGGTCCAGGGGGTCAACTCCTAATCAGCTTCCTGAACACAGAGAACATGCCAACAGGCCATTTAGAAGACACAGGGAGGAATGCTCCAGAGATCTTCAGCTTGAAGAAGAGCCTTATGTGAGCCAGTGAATTTACTACCTCATTCAGCTCATCTCTTATTAACATCCATTATTAAGGGAAAAAGTTGTATTGCTTATAGATATTTTAGATTTAAAAGAAAATTGTGATTAAGCCCAATGGGAAGAATGTCTTATTGGAAGTTTTCATTCACTTAATCAGTAAATACTAGTTGAGTGCCTCTGTGTTCTTGGTACTAGCTCTATGTGGTGAATTAAACAGATACATTCCTGTCCTCTGTGCAGTTTGTTGATTCGTATGATGGAACATCATTCAGAGACTAAGGATAGCTCTCACAGTTAATCTTTCTTGAACCCTTATTTCCAGGGGTTGTAATATTTACAAGTAAGGGTTTTTTTCAATCGTAGTCAGAATTAATGGAATAGGCAGAGTCTTCAGCAGACCCTGGGTTTGCGGCATGGCTGAGTTGGAAGAGCACTATTTGATAAGCTTGCGTTAGGCCTCCCATCAGGGAGAGGGAAGGACGGGCAGTCTCTTGACTAGCAGAGAAGGTGTAGCCATAGACAATGTGTGCTTCTTCGGAACAGGTTGCTAAAAGGAGGGGGAGGTGGCAATGCCCTTGAGTGCCCTGAGATCCCTCCTTTGGATTGTCATCTGACATTGTAGCATCTTCATGGTTTTTTGTTTTTTAATTCCAGAGAGGTAGTCTTAGGCAGTGCCCTCTTTCCAATGGTGAGACCAAGTGGACCTGGGCCCATCTGGCACTCTGGCTTAGAGTGCGTATGCTCTAGGGGAGGCGTGTGATAGGTATTCAGGTAGCTGCTCCACAGAGACTCACTGAGCACCTGCTCCACACTAGACACTTCTAGTGCTGGGATAGCCAAAGCTAAGGGAGACCTGGTCCCCATAATGATAACATTTTCCATTCTAGGGAGGAAAGCAAACTGAACAAGAAAACAGTATAAAGAAAACCACCTCAAGGTGTGACGAGTGCTAGGAAAGAAGCATTTAAAAGCTGAATAGGGAAATAACGGATTTTGGTTGCAGTTGGCCAGGGCAGGTCCCCTCCCCATTAGAGAAGGTGAGTAGGGAACTGAAGGATGGGAAGGACCTGCTTTGTGCAGACCCAGGGAAGAGCCCCCCCCCCCCAGACAAAGGGAGAAGCAGGTACAAATGCCCGAAAGCAGGTGACCCTGGTGGCTGAAGTGTGGTTGGATCTGTGGTGGAGGGGGAGAGAGGGATTAAGCTGCAGAGAGACACAGTGGCCAGATCATTCAGGGCTTTGGATTTCTTGAAAAAGAGTTTGGATGTGTTCTAAGATCCATTGAAGTGTTTGAATGCGGTTGTGATGTCATCCTAGATACGGCTACCAGATTAACAGTCTCTGTGGGTTACTACACTACACAAAAATCCCCAGGGACGCCCCATCGACTTCCAAGTGACATTCAGTGTCCTTCAGCCTGTCTTGTCTTTCATTTCTCGCCTGGATGCAAACTAACTTCCAGCCTAACACCCACCTCCACTCCCTCTGCTCTCCCACTTCAAGTCTTTGGCCGAACCATTATCTCTGTGTCCAGAAAACTCATCACCTTCAAGGCCCAGCTCACGTGGCATCCCCATCACAATGCCCTTTTTCATAGTTTTCTCAGCCCAGATGTGCTCTCCCTTCTCCACGAGCCTTTTGTAATTCACGAGTACCACTGTATTTCAGTAATTTCAAGGTGTGTGTTTTTTTCCCACATTCAACTCCTGAAGTTACGTTGTGCCAAACAATTGATGCCCATGTAGTTTAGTTGAAAGTGCTTTTAACTCCATCCGGTTGTGTAAATGAAGTCTGTTTTACAATCAGTGGCATCCTTGAGCAGATGAAACATGGTAACCAGTCTACTATATACTATTGTAATCAATATAATTGCATTTTCCCCTCCTGAAAGAAGGGCTCTGAGCTCAGGGACCATATGGTACCTACCCCCTTCATATCCCAAGGTAAGCACACTTTCTGACATGCAGAGTTGCTCTACAACAAATTGAAAATGATGAGACAAAAATGTGTAGGAAACAATAAGGTATTTACTCCAGCTCGATCTGAAGGACCGAACTGGAGCATTATAAGAGATGGAAATGTCTAGAATGGGGTGGGTGACCCATTTAGTAGCGAGCCCAAATGCCAAGCTAGAGAATTCTGATCTCCTTTTGTGGAATCTCAGGCAAGTTCAATGCAAAGTCGCTGTTGTCGCCCAAGTGCTTGTGTCCCCACGAAATTCTTATGTTGAAACTCTAATGTGATGATATTAAGGGCAGCGTCTTTGGGAGGTAACTAGGATTAGATGAGGTCATCTGGGTGGAGCCCTCATGAATGGGATTAGTGCCCTTACAGAAGTCCCAAGAGCTCTTACTGCCTCCTTCCACCTGTGACCCAGGAAGTCGGCCCTCACCAGACACCAAATCTGCTGGCATCTTGACCTTGGACTTCCCAGCCTCCAGAACTGGGAGGAATAAATCTCTGCTGTCCATAAACCCCCCAGGCTGTGGTATTTTTTGCTAGAGCAATCTGAACTAAGACAGCCCCTGAGATAGGACAGTAAAGCATAGGTTTAAGTAAGAAGTAAAAAGCTCAAGGGGGTTATAATTAATCCCCTTTCTTCTGGTTTTAACCCTCACTTCTGATCATTCTTTTCATGATTCTCCCCACTTAAAACATTGTAGATTTTTTAAAAACCTACCTTCTTTTGCCACCAGCCATCTTGCCATGTCAACTGGTTTTTTAACATTTCCTTTTCTTTTTTTCCTTTGCTTTTTTCTTTATTATTCAGTAGGGTCTTATACATAGTGAATGTCAAGGCAGAGTTTTCAGGCAGCTCTATGACTGTCAGGACCAATTACCTAAGTCCTTTATTTAAATTATTAATTTCACATTCAACCTGAACTTCAGTAGGGATAAGGATTTTAGAACCCAGAGACACATGGGTAATGCTGGAAGTCTTCTTTCCCCTATCATTGGAAAATTCATTCACTCATTCAGAAAACATCTGGTGTTTTCTGCATTCCAGTTACTATGCTGAGTTCAGAAAGACACAAATGAAGATGCGCTTCCTTCCTTCAAGCAGCTTCTATTGTAAACACAAAGAGAGTCGGTTAGTAGGTCAGTAATTCAGTGTCAGGCAGGGAAAGAGTATGCTCAGAATTGTTAGTAATCACGCATGGACAACCTTCTGTTCTGGGAGGGTTTAAATTTCCATCACCGACTGGGTGATTTAAAAATATCTTCTGTCTTGGGGCGCCTGGGTGGCTCAGTCGTTAAGTGTCTGCCTTCGGCTCGGGTCGTGATCCTAGGGTCCTGGGATTGAGCCCCATGTTGGGCTTCCTGCTCCGCGGGAAGCCTGCTTCTCCCTCTCCCACTCCCCCTGCTTGTGTTCCCTCTCTCGCTGTGTCTCTCTTTGTCAAATAAATAAATAAAATCTTTAAAAAAAAATCTTCTTTTTCTGTGACCAAGTTTTAGTGTATAAAAAACAGCCATTGCCCAGAAATACTGTCCCCCTCTTCTTCACCAAATGCTTGCAAACTCTCGGGTCACACTGGAGTGATCCAGTGTTTCACAGAAGGCAAGTTATTATTCAAAATGTAACCTTATTTACATAGTACCAATGCTGATCTGCTATAAGCGTTCTTTGCAGGATTTGGTTTTTCATCCCTCCCCTAGAGATTCAGTTCGATCCAGTAGACAAAGAGCCATGCAAAGGAGTCCACCTAAGTCTTCCCCGTAAAAGAGCTTTCTTGGCCATGCCATCTGTCACCCTTCCAGCAAAGCCAGAATAATCCTGAGCTCATTGTCAATACGTAAATATTATCTTTTGGATTACAGAGCTACACACTGACATACAGGTATGTGAAGTGGTCTGTATCTATTCAACACATACAAGATAGTTATCTTGGCTGCAGTCATCTTAGCAAGTAGAATGAGATTTGTGTCTTTTTGATGTGAAACACCACCATGCTACTATTCTTTGTGGTTCTCTGTTAGGTTCATTTAAAGAGCCGAGTCTATCCTGCTGTCCTCTTTTAATGGTTTAGGGTAGATGGAATTTTAATTTTATAGATGCATCAGATACTCTGGAAGGAAACCAGATCTATCCCCATTAGAGTTTTGTAGAGGTTTCAAGTAACAGGAATGAATGTGAATCAACTGGGCACATATTTCATTGTGACTGGGGAAAACGGTGTCAATATTTAGATCGAGAGCTTATCACTTTTGGAAGAGCACTTGTAGGACCATGTAAGGCAAAATAAAACCCCACCAAGAGCATTTTGAGGGTCAGTAGAGACCATAAAATATTCCAGCACAGAAGTCAAAAGGCCATTAAAGTCTTAACTGCTCCACAATGTGAAAAATGTCCCAGTGAGGCTTCCCACACTAAGCGAGGTCACCATGGAAGGCACAGTTGAGTCTGTTTATCTGCAGTTGGAATGACATGACTACAGTCACATTTAGTCTCATTACTGCTGAAGTGGAAGTGTCCACTTGGAAAGCATGCGTGCAGTCTTCCACACACAAGGGTTGCTGCGTTCTGAGATGTGGGGTCAGCAATGTGGTTGGATGCTTTTTTAGGAGATTAACATCGAACACATTTTCTACAAAGCCTGCTCAACACATCAAGTTAAATCACTTGGTGCCAGCCTTCAGAGGCCCAGGGAACATGAGACAAGTGCTGCCCTCTGGATTTTCAGGACCCTAATGAATTTCCCCTCTGCTTCTCACTTGGTGGTGGTGGTGGGGGGGGGTGTGGAGGGGGGAAGGATCTTCAAATGAGAATGATACATACGTTGTTATCCAACCCAGCTTGATGAAATCGATTTCTATTACAGTGGTCACTTCTTAGCATAAACAGCCTGTAAGTTACAGTCCCTATGACCCATTTCTAGGACTGCTAACCAGTTAATTTCCTTTTATACAAACATCTTTATGATCCTTCACATTCTCATTGTGAAAATTCATGCAGCTTTTCTCACGTGTAAATCGTAACTTCTTTCCTTTCCCCTGATTTTGATTCGCAAAATCAATTGTATGGCTTTTGTGGTTGTGTAAATGAATTTCTCGGCTCTTGGTATTTTCTCTGATTCTAAGGAAAACATACTTCTGGTCCTGACAAGGAAGAAAGAGATTTGAATAAGGGAAGCATATCAAAGTAGTCTAGAGAATTTTTAGTATGGTCTTTACTTAGTTACCTTGTTCTTTCTCTGGGTTGAGCAACTCTAAAGACTTTACAACCTGATGAAATTAATATTTTCCATTTAAGAGTCCATCTTCTTAAACTGTGTTTGGATTACTAAATTTTTAGAAGAAAAGTGTAGCTTAGAATGAAAGTTTCATGCTTTATCAAGAGACTGATTAATCTCGGGTAGTTAGGTGGGTAGGAAAGGAAAAACTTCACCTATCACAGGAGGGAATGGATGGGTTAACAGCCCCCATCTTCAGTTTAAATCCAACCATTGAATTAAGGGTCACTCCTAGTCTTGATAACTTCCTGACGAGAGAATTCCACAATCTCTCTGTCATCCATGGCGATGGTTAACTCTCTAAACAACCAATCCCAACATACTTTGCTTCAGTTTGTCAATTCGCCATTTACTCTTATAAGTAGGGAAGAGTGGGTCACTGTCGGTAATGCTCTCCTTATGATTAGAGTTGGGGGAGAGAACAGTGTTCTGCAGGAATCTTGCATCTCCAGTCCCATCTCTGCCTTTTTGACACACACACAGCAGTGGCTTTCTAAGTGTGGGCCACAGGTCAGCTGTATCAGCATCTCCTGGGACCTTGTTAGACAAGCAGATTTTGGGGACCCCACTCCCACCCCCCGGATCTATTAAATCAGAAATTCCAGGGGTGGGCCCAGCACTTGATGTTTTAATTGACCCTCCAGATAATTCTGATGTATGCAAGGTTTGAGAACCCTGGCTATATAGAAAGTTGGGGAAAAGCCATACTAAAGGAGAGAGGACACCTCAAACCACCGTGGGAAGAGCAGACCCTCTACATCCTCCATCACACTTCAAGCTCATCAGAAGACAACCATGGGATGCAGCAATACTCGACCTCCTCCCTGTGGACGATCCCAGTTCTTTCATGTGTTACTAACCTAAAGTCTTGAAGTGTTAAAGTAGAAAAAATATTCATATAAAGAATTGCCCTTATAATTAAAGTCAGCTCATACTTTTGGTTGGTAGAAGCCAGACTTCTTTAAAGCTGAACATTGACTGATGGATGGAGAAGCTTTTCTCAAATAGACCTATTAACCACGTGCATTTCATTGACCAGAAACTGCTCAGTGCCCCTTGGAGTTAGGGGGAGCGCATTGCAATCTTACCAAAACCACTTGCCTGGAATTTCTGTGCTGCGGTTCACTTTTCAAGACTACAAGTTCTGAATTATCAGTTTTAAATTTTGCATTTATTCTTAGGACATGGGAGGTCTAAAGAAGATTTGGATCATCCCTGAAACAGCTTCCCTCCTCCTTTCCAAAAGACACCAGACGTGTCAGATTTTATTTATCTTGAAAGAGCAAGCCAGGCAAATGTTCAACTCCTGTGATCAGAAGCATCCGCTTCCCATTAGCACTCCTGGGTCTTGAGACTCCTGAGAACTTGTGACCGTAAAGAAAATCTAGAGCTAGTTTTTAAAAAAATTTTTTTTAAATTTAAATTCAAGTGAGTTAACATATAATGTATCATTAGCTTCAGAGGAAGAGTTTCGTGGTTCGGTTGCTTCTTACACCCAGTGCTCATCACATCAAGTGCCCTCCTTAATGCCCTTCACCTAATTACCCCATAGAGCTAGTTTTTTAAAATAAAAGGTTTTGGCAGGGGCCCTGTTTCTTCTAATGGGTGTACAGTACAGAAATATACTCTTTAAAATGTCTGTGTTGATAAAGATTTAAGAAGCTGTGGCTTGAACATTCATCCTTAAATCCTGTAAACTTTTGGCTTGAATTTATTTAAATGGAACTCTCTGGTAGCTTTTTGCAACCTGTAATAAACTCATCGGAATGAGTGGGAAATAGATATCATATGTTTCCTGAATCTTTCCTGGGTCAGTGGCCAGGAAAAAGCTGTTGTTGAAGGGGTCAGTGGTGTCCAAACCGTATTTATGTTTGTGTGATTAGGGATGTGCAAGATGTGCCTCTTGCACTCAATCCAGGTTTGTGGAAGATTAGCTGTTCTAAACAGAAATGGAAGAACAGCCCTGAAGAATTGGAAAAAGAATGCGTAGCATGAGCAACAGGTTTTTTTTTTTTTTCTTGTGTGTGGCTGTGTAGAGGCGGAAAGGGGATGAAATGCGGTTTAAAAATTAAATGCAGACTAACTGCTCTCCTCTGAGAAATGCCAGAAAACATTTAATCCAGGAGATACTCCTGACCATTGACCACATTCCACCCACCACCATTCAGTGGAAATCTTCAGACTCTGTAAGATAGGCTGCCACGGTTATTACTGCAAATGCTATTTGTTGTTTTTTAGGGCTTATAGCCCAATGGGTGAACAGTGTGTGATTGTGTTTGAATTTATACTACACTCAGCTTGAGAAGAAGACTGTGCAAACTTGCCTAATTGGGTTGAATGCTCAGGAAGTTTCTAGGGAATAAAACTTCATCAAAGACAGCAAAATTAAAGGAAACTGAATCTGAATGTGAAAATATTTTGCATTCTCCAAAATCTCCTACACTACGAGATCACTTATTTATACATTGGTTGGCTACTTATGTACAAAGCTAGATATTGTTAGCCGAAGGTTTTAAAGCCATTTAAAAGTATATGTACATAAATATGTTTACAGGTCTTGCTCTACAAATTCCCAAAGTTGGGTCTAACTTTTTTGGTTAATTATATGTATTGATAGGAAAAAAAAAACAAAAACAAAAATACACATTTATTTGGTTCACTGAAGAATACAAAATAAACATTTGCTCTATGCCGAGTTGTTCTTCTTATCCATAAATAGCAAAATGGTTCCATTCAAGTTGTGTGACCCTCAAAATTTAAGGAAACAGCTACATAGCATCATGGACTCTTAAATCTCCGAGGGACATCTGAGAACATCTAGTTCAGTATCCTAAGTTTACAGATGAGCACACTGAGCTTAGCTCAAGTGGCTGTCCCAAGACTACAGAGGCTTCTGGTGGAATAGCCAAGCACAGGGGCCATGTTGCTTCCCTCAGGGTGGATGATCCACACTCACCAAACTCTTATGGAGGCTCTGCCTTGGCTCCAGCCCCTGAGCTGGATCCGGTGACTAATAAAAGAAATCAAAAGTCTTTGTCCTTGAGCTCACACACAGCATTGTATTTGTCATAGACCTTTCTTCCTCAAAGGTTACAAAGCAGAAGCTTATGAAGTGTGAAAATTAACCAGAGGATCTATTAAGATTATTTCCATTTAACTGTATTTAATATTTAAATCAAGTTTAAAGAATATATGCCAAAAGAATCATTATTATGAGAAATCAAGGTGCATGTCTTACATAAAATATTTTTTCGATGCATTAAAAAAGATTTTAAATTTAAAAAAGATTTTGGGGCGCCTGGGTGCCTCAGTGGTTAAGCGTCTGCCTTCGGCTCAGGTCATGATCCCAGGGCCCTGGGATCGAGCGAGCCCCACATCGGGCTCCCTGCTCTGCGGGGAATCTGCTTCTCCCTCTCCCTCTGCCTGCAGCTTCTCCTGCTTATGCTCTCTCGTGCACTCTCACTCTCTCTCTCTCAAATAAATAAAATCTTTTTTTAAAAAAAGATTATTTTCTGAAGGATTATACTTAATAGTTGCACTTGCATTTTACCAGGTTTATAAGGCATTAAAATCTATTTGTTCTTGAGAGAAGGGAATTCTCAAAGTATGTGGGAGATGTTTCTCTGCTCCCTAAACCAACTCTGAATCTCGGGGGTGGGAGTTTGAGATGAAACGTGCTTCCAGTGTGTTCCCACGGGGACAGCACAGTCTGGAGCCCAACTGCCCGCACTGGAATTCTAACCCGGCCACAGCCCAAACCCAGGGTCTGATGGAGGCCCCCTGATGCTGCCTTTCCCTCAATTGGAAAATGGCCCGTCGAGGGCCCGAACGGTATGCTCTTACCCCCATACCGCTCACACTTTTGGGACCAGAGTCCTATTTAGTAAATCACGAAGCTCATGCTAGATGGTGTCAAAAGTCAGTATGTGAAACATGACTGCTACTTCTTGAGAAGGCACCCACCTGTCCCTGCATCACAGGTCCTGACACCTTCTCAGGTCTCAGTGGCTGTAGCAAGGATTCCTGAGCAAACAGGTCTACACCCTCGCCCCACTGGGTCCTGCCCCCTGAGCCCCCGGACATCCCCTGCTAGATGCTCAGCATTCCTGGTTCTCCTGGACACCTGCATGGGACGGTCCTGAGGGCCGGGTTCTGGGAGCAAGGGTTAGATGGGCGTGGAGGTCGGCAGGGGGGCGAAAATTTGTGGTATCTGGCGGGTTATGGAGTGGGAAACGCTTGCTTGAGGGATAAAATGAAGGGAGGAAGAAATCAGTGGTGGAAGAGGAAATGGGAAAACATGTAGGAAGAAGGTTCTGTTTTGTAGGGATAAGGGTTGGCCTGGTAACTAGGTGCCGTGGGAATGGGTCCCCTGTTCGGACCAATGTATAGCCCCTCAAGAAAAGCCCTTTCAGCTGGCAGTTTCTGACCCACTCTAACTCCTTGATTAAGGACACTTTGCTTATAAAGCACTCCGCGTTCAGAAATAGGGTCTAAGTTCAGGGTAGTCATCTTTCCTGCTCTTACATCTGACTGTAACAGGAGGAGTTTTGCACATGTAATACAGGGTATGATTTGACCTAATTGATTCCAGGCCTCATCATTGTCTCCCTAACATCTGTCCCCACCTTCCTGCCCATGGGTTCCCTTTGCTCTTGTTAAACTCTTCCCGTTAAATTCTGGCAGAGGTGAGAACCCTCTATAGGGAGCTTCTGTAGGTGGAAGCACCTAATTTTCTCTTTGGGCAGTAAAATCCTCCGGCGATGAAAATCCTTAATGTTTTTGTTTTTCGAATTGGGCTTCTTAACTCAATGAAAAAAGCGTATATATGAAATGACCGCTGTGCACATGGTCCTAAGAGAACAGGGTAGTGCCTCTCCGCTAAGAGCTTTGTGTCAACATAGGCAGGTGTTCAAGTGGAGAAAACAGGGTGCGCGTTGCAAGCCAGGACTGAGATTCCAAATTCAACATGGATTTAGTTGTTTTGGGTTAAGGTTGAGTTAGATCAGGGCTTGGTACATTTTATATACTTTGATAGAGCTGTGTTATAATTGGATTGAGGAAATGGAAGGATTTTAGGGAAAGGAAATAAGGTCCGCTTGTTCTCAGGACTGATAGTGAATTCACTCCAGATAACAAATATCTATTTTAAACTTACAGTCTTAGGGGAAAAAAAAAAATCTCCTTTTTGTTTGCTTGAAGAACGCTACCCATTCCAGTTGATGAACACTGGCCCGAGCCTCAGGTATGTTTTGAAATTCAGTATGCTTTAGGCGACAGAGAGATCTCCAAGATTAAACCATTACAACCTGGAAGGAAGTGAAGGGGACTCTTTTATTTTTAGGGGTGGGAGGCAGAGGGAAATGGAGAGAGAATCTTAGGCAGGCTCCACGCTCAGCGCGGAGCCTGATGCAGGGCTCGATCTCACGACCCTGAGATCATGACCTGAGCTGAAATCCAGTCAGACATGTAACTGACTGAGCCACCCAGGTGCCCCAAGGTGACTATTTAACTTGTCTCTAGATGGAGAAATGCTTTCTAGCTATAAAGTAATATGAGCTTGTATAATGTGTTTGTACATATAGACATATTCCTTACACATATGTCAGCAAATACATACCTACATATTAGACCATATAAGCTTTTAAAATCTCACTTATGTCAAACTATAAAAAAAAGTAAATACATTCGTGATATTAACTCTTTGGTATATTTGCACATATGGTAGACAACAAATATGACAAAAAGCTCTTGTGTAATGAACCCATACAAATCATGAAGAAAAATACTAAAGTTGATTTTAAAATATGCAAAAGGCACGAAAAGAGATTGAGAAAGAACTATGAATATCCCTGGTGTACTTTCAGACATCTCTCACAATATGGTGTGCTGTCCTTCTTCTAAGGACCCACACAGGGACCCCCTCCCACCTCAGGACTAGGCTTTTTTCTGAGCAGCTCTTCACTGTGAATTGGGTCCCTGGCCATGCCTCCTTGTCTTCAGTGTTTGCCAGGAAGGTCAAACGTCATCCTTAGTGTGGGTAAAAGATCTTCATGTCATGCAGTTTGTACACATTGGATTTTCTCTTTCCCTGTTTTCTCATTTATTAATTTTTAACTGGATGTAGGGTTTTATTTTGTAAACCACCTCAAATACTTTTTAAAATGATATAGGTAAATCATTACACAGAATGTCTTTTAACACATGTATTCTGTGGCATCTCTCTACAATCTATCTTTGGAATTCCCTTGTTCTGTACACCTGAGTTGTAAAAAGTCGTGTGTGTAAGTAGTTAGCTGTATGATGACCCCCCCACTCCTGTTGCTGCCCCCACTGTCCCACCCCAGTCCTCCCAGGGGTTTGGAGTGAAAACCCAGCTGTTCTTGCTTAGTGGCACCACCTAGGGGCCAGTTTTGCGGGGGGGGGGGTATCCAGCTATCTAGATTCTTCTTCACAGGTAACAGGTGTTAGCTTCTAGGTGCCAGGACCAGTACAGCTAATTAAGTCCTCCCACCAGCTTTCTGAGCTGCGTATAATTCTCTCCATTTACAGATGGGGAAACACAGAGATTCAGTAACTTGACTGAACAAATTGATGAAAAGGTAGAGCTAAGATTTGAATCAAAGCCAGGCAGTGTATTAGTTTTCTTCTGCCACATAACAAATTATCACAAACTTAGGGGCTCAAGACTGCATCCATTTGTTAGCTCATGGTTGTGTAGATCAGAAATCTGGGGTTGTGGCTGGGTACTCTGCTTAGGGTCTCCCAGGGCTGAAGTCAAGATACTGGCCAAGCTGGCCTCTGATCTGAAAGCTCCAGAGAAGAATCTACCTCGAAGTTTATACAGGGTTTTTGGGAAGAATTCAGTTCCTTGTGGTCATAGGACTGAGGTCCCAATTTTCTTGCTGGCTGCCAGACAGGGCTGCCCTTAGATTCTAAAACTATCCCCTTTCCTCAACAGGCGGTCCCCTCCATCTTTAGAGCCAATGGCGGCACATCATGCCTGGACTCTCTCTGGTTTCTACTACTACCACCAGCTGGAGAAAACTCTGCCTTTATAGGGCTCCTTGGATTACCTTAGGCCCTCACCGATAATCTCCCCCTTGAGTAATTCCAAGTTAACTGATTAGTAATCCTTCATTACATCTGCAAAAATCCCTTTTGCCATGTAACCTAATGTTATCAGGACATGATCTCTCATCATTTGACAGTCCCGGGGGATTAGGGCAGGAAGTGCCCAGGGATGCATTTTGGGAATTTACCTACCACAGCCAAAAGCCAAAAACTCTTTACTTTTCTTGATCCTTAAGACGGTATTTACTGTATTCTCCATTTCTGTCTTTCTGTCAGGCCCTAGCTTCTGCTGTTCTTTGGTTTTATTGCAGGATTTTTAATTCCTCCGCATGAACTGCACTCATAGTCCTTTCATGCCATCCCTGAATTGTTCACTAGCAACTGCAGGGAGTCTCTCTCCACCTTTGTCTTTCTCTCTTTGTATCTGTCCTTTGGGGGCCATAGGGAGGAGAAATGTAGTGATCTGAGAGTCCCTTGTCCCTCGGGCAAGTATGTGCTTTAATCTCTTTGGGCCTTAGTTTTTTCGGCTGGCAATAACTAATGTGCCTCTCTTAACCTATTTGAGGAGTAAAATGAGATTGTTTAAATTTTTTTTTTCATGAGTATTTTATAGTTTTCTGAGTACAGATTATTTGCCTCTTTGGTTAGATTTATTCCTAGGTATTTTATGGTTTTGGGTGCAATTGTAAATGGGATCGACTCCTTACTTTCTCTTTCTTCTGTCTTGTTGGTGTATAGGAATGCCACTGATTTCTGTGCATTGATTTTATATCCTGCCACTTTAATGAATTCCTGTATGAGTTCTAGCAGTTTTAGGGTGGAATCTTTTGGGTTTTCCACATACAGTATCATATCATCTGCAAAGAGTGAGAGTTTGACTTCCTCTTTGCCGATTTGGATGCTTTTTATTTCTTTTTGTTGTCTGATTGCTAAGGCTAGTACTTCTAGTACTATGTTGAATAGCAGTGGTGATAGTGGACATCCCTGCTGTGTTCCTGACCTTAGGGGGAAAGGCCCTCAGTTTTTCCCCATTGAGAATGATACTTGCTGTGGGTTTTTCATAGATGGCTTTTATGATATTGATGTATGTACCCCTTCTGTCTATACTCTGAAGAGTTTTGATCAAGAAAGGATGCTGTCCTTTGTCAAATGCTTTTTCTGCATCTATTGAGAGAAATTGAGGAAGACACAAAGAAATGGAAAAACGTTCCATGCTCATGGATTGGAAGAACAAATATTGTGAAGATGTCAATGCTAACTAGAGCAATCTACACATTCAATGCAATCCCTATCAAAATACCATCAACTTTTTTTCAAAGAAATAGAACAAATAATTCTAAAATTTGTGTGGAACCAGAAAAGACCCCGAATAGCCAGAGGAATGTTGAAAAAGAAAAGCAAAGCTGGTGGCATCATAATTCCAGACTTTAAGGTCTATTACAAAGCTGTAATCATCAAGACAGTATGGTACTGGCAAAAAAACAGACACATAGATCAATGGAACAGAATCGAGAGCCCAGAAATGGACCCTCAACTCTATGGTCAACTCATCTTTGACAAAGCAGGAAAGAATGTCCGATGGATAAAACAGTCTCTTCAACAAATGGTGTTGGGAAAATTGGACAGCCACATGCAGAAGAATGAAACTGGACCATTTCCTTACACCACACACAAAAATAGACTCCAAATGGTTGAAAGACCTAAGCGTGAGACAGGAGTCCATCAAAATCCTAAAGGAGAACACAGGCAGCAACCTCTTCAACCTCAGCCGTAGCAACTTCTTCCTAGGAACATCGCCAAAGGCAAGGGAAGCCAGGGCAAAAATGAACTCTTGGGATTTCATCAAGATAAAAAGCTTTTGCACAGCAAAAGAAACAGTCAACAAAACCAAAAGACAACCAACAGAATGGGAGAAGATATTTGCAAATGACATATCAGATAAAGGGCTAGTATCCAAAATCTATAAAGAACTTACTAAACTCAACATCCAAAGAACAAATGATCCAATCAAGAAATGGGCAGAAGACATGAACAGACATATTTCCAAAGAAGACATCCAAATGGCCAACAGGCACATGAAAAAGTGCTCAACATCGCTCGGCATCAGGGAAATCCAAATCAAAACCTCAATGAGATACCACCTCACACCAGTCAGAATGGCTAAAATTAACAAGTCAGGAAATGACAGATGTTGGCGGGGATGTGGAGAAAGGGGAACCCTCCTACACTGTTGGTGGGAATGCAAGCTGGTGCAGCCACTCTGGAAAACAGTATGGAGGTTCCTCAAAAAGTTGAAAATACAGCTACCATACGATCCAGGAATTGCACTACTGGGTATTTACCCCAAAGATACAAATGTAGGGACACAAAGGGGTACGGGAACGCCGATGTTTATAGCAGCAATGTCCACAATAGCCAAACTATGGAAAGAGCCAAGGTGTCCATTGACAGATGAATGGATAAAGAAGATGTGGTGTATATATATATATACACAATGGAGTATTATGCAGCCATCAAAAGGAATGAAATCTTGCCATTTACAATGACGTGGATGGAACTGGAGGGTGTTATGCTGAGTGAAATAAGTCAATCAGAGAAAGACATGTATCATGTGACCTCACTAATATGAGGAATTCTTAATCTCAGGAAACAAACTGAGGTTTGCTGGAGTGCTGGGGGGTGGGAGGGATGAGGTGGCTGGGTGATAGACATTAGAGAGGGTATGTCCTAGGGTGAGTACTCTGAATTGTGTAAGACTATTGAATCACAGACCTGCACCTCTGAAACAAATAATACATTATATGTTAAAAAAAAAAAAAAAAAGAAAGCAGGAAGGGAAGAATGAAGAGGGTAAATTGGAGGGGGAGCTGAACCACGAGAGACTATGGACTCTGAGAAACAAACTGAGGGGGGTGGGGGGATGGGTTAGCCTGGTGATGCGTATTAAAGAGGGCACGTACTGCATGGAGCACTGGGTGTTATATGCAACAATGAATCATGGAACACTACATCAAAAACTAATGATGTAATGTATGGTGATTAACATAACAATTAAAAATTGTAAAAGTAAAAAAATAATTTTTTTCCCCTTAACACATTCAAATTATGTGATGCCAGGCTCCCAAGTGACCTATTGTGAGACGTTCTCCCCTTTCTGGGGTCCCTTGTCTCATGGTAAGGGCGAGACCTCCTAGGATATAATCAAGGGATCAGCCTCCTGGAACAATTAAAGCAGTTACTCAAAGTGCTTCCTGGAAGCCACGCATTTCAGACCTCCACCAAGTGCCGTGGAAACAAAACATTGATGAACTGACGAGTGTGGAAATGATTTTGGATGTGTGGCAACTACCTCGATGCATGCAAAAGAGCACACACTTCACAATAAAAATATCTGTCTTGGAATCCTTGTTCTGATGGTGATAAGCTTTAGGAATGAGGGCAAATTTCTCATCAGTTGATGAATATCAGGAGTTGCAAAAAGATTAGATGTTTGTAGAGAGCCTATCACTGCCTGGTACGTAATAAGGGTTCAGTAAATAGTGGCTACTATTATTTTGCTAAGAATTAATGGTAGCAGTAATAATGCCATAGTCTTGGTTGAAATTACATTATTAATAAAACATTTTAAAGGTTAAAATGATCAGAGACCATATCATTGAATCATGAGTTAATACTAAATTTTTAAAAATGGAGAATGCACACTATAATAAGGGCTTTCAGAATGGAGGAAAATGGCTTCGTTCATTCCAATTATAATAAGCATTTAACAGCAAAGATGTGCTTAGTATTAATATTTTCCTTTGTCTCCAGTTCCTGGACTTCCTAATAACAGCCTGTTTATCCAAAAATAGGACAAGAGGAAATAGAACATAGCATAGAAATAGTAGTTCTGGCTGGAAACCAAATGGTTGGCAGGGGGATGTTACTAATCTTTTGTGTATTGGGATGGTTTAAGCTGTGCTTGCTGGCAAAATGGTTACAGTTTGACTTTGTGACGTTTCAGGGTGGGGTTCTGCTTTTATGTTAGGACCTTTCCGACAGGCCCTAAGGAAGTCCTGCCCCCTGGGGTTGCAGAGCCGTCCATTAGTGAGATGGAAAACTGCTAGAGAGACTTGTGTGTATGTTTTCCTGACAAATCTCTTAGAAAAGGAAGCCGGAAGAGTGGGAGAAGAGAAAGTAGAGGAGGTAGGGACAGACCACCGCCTTCACATTTGCCTAATGCCTGGGTCCTTTTACTTCTGATCCTCTCAACAAGCCACAGAATTATGCTCTCCCCATTTTAAAGGTAAGCAAGCAGCTCAAAGGTTAAATAGCTCTTAAAGGTCACATGAATTGATGAGTGAGAGAGCTGAATTTAAACATAGATCTGACCACAAAACCTACACATTTTCCACGGATACTGACCCAAAGTAAAATTCATAATTAGGAAAACATCAATATATTTCACCATGGTAACTCTGGAGGGGGAGATGAGGTTGAAACGGTATTTGAGAGAATCCCTCCCAGTAGAATGTCTCTCAGAGTCTTATCCATAATTACATTTCCTGTCCTTGCCTACCCTTATTTTAGATGGACTAATTAAACTGTGAGGACCAGTTCAGCCTGATTAAAGTGCATTAGCGCATCAGAGTATATAGCTTGTTTTGATCGTGGTGGGTTTGGGTTTTACTTTTTTCTGTTAATATCAGGTTTCCCTAGAGGGGTTGTATATTAGGTTAGAAAAAGAAAACACACCATGACATTAGGGGGAAATACTACAGAATGCTATAGGAGCAAGAAATTATTGCTACCCTGTGTCTGATACCAGTTATTAGCTGATTGGTCTTTTTATTATGGTGATACTTCAGTTTCAACCATCAGACCCTTCAGTTCACCAGACCTGTCTATATTCTGGAACTGTACTTAGAGAAGACAGACACACTCGAAAACAAAAGGCAAGCCAAGATTTAGGCCCCTCCCACGCCCACCACCATTTTCACTTGATGAAACCGACTTTTAGGCAAGTCCTTGGCCAACCAAGTATTCTGTCAAATTTAAAAAGAATACCTTGCCTTTGATCTTCATCACATACAAAGTGGATTTACACATGTCAGTGAGCTTATTTGATTCTTGCATTTTATTTTGGTGAGGGAGCCGAGCATATGCTCTGGTCTTCTGATCTTCGGGGTTCTTTCAACCAAACGACCTTGTTTCCGTCTTTCTTTCTTAGGAGATGCTAATGTGGACGTTCTGTAGGAGCCTCAGCCATTAAAGAATGATGCATCCTATGTTTATTGAGGCAGTTTTCTGAATTAAGCCTTCTGAATTAAGCCTTCAAGCCTGAATTAAAAGTGTCTTCAGAAGTTTGATTTAAAATTTTTATTTATCAAGTTCCCTTCAGCTGAGTATTAGCGGCGTCTCATGTGGAATATTAGATGATCCCAAACACCTCCTGTAACAATGGCAGTGTTGTGTGTTGGAATGAATGGGTTTGGGGAATCATCTTGGACAGCCACCTCACATAGCAAAGTCAGGGGACAGAGGTCCTGAATGTCCAGCCGTCTGCCCAACATTGCTCAGCCAGCCGACCCCCAACAGTTACTGACAATCGCGTTATGGATCAGACAGGTGAATAAATTTAGATCATGTCTCCATGCCAACACATTGTTTTCTTAGCACATTTGCAACTGGACTGTTTCCTCGAAAATTTTTTGAAAAGCATAAAATAGACTAAGTCCATGGCTTAGACTCTTTTGTTCTGCTGATTTTTCTCAGAATTTACAAAATACAAAGAATCACAGTAGAGGAAGAATAAGCAAATAAGAACAAATTAGAGCCGGGACATCTTTCCAGATTTCCTAATCTCACTGCCATGGAAGTAGAAAAAAAAAAAAAAAGAAGTCCTAACCATGTCTTTTTTATGTAAGACAAGAGTGGTAACATTGTATTTGTTTTGTACTTTGGGGACATTTTATATTCTGCTGAAGGGAATTTTGGGAAAAAAATAGAGATTTTGGAATCTTTATTACTCAGTGTAGAATCATATTATTTAACTTACTACCACCACTTGTGGAGTATTTCAGCACTTCTTCTGATTTGGGGCATTTTCCCCCCAAACTTGCTAGCAGCTGTAGGCAATAACAAACATCTTTATACAACTTGCGCTTTGTCAACGTACAGAACAGGAGCAAGTTCTTTGTTGTGGCCTGGTGCTTCCAGAGTGTTTTTATGTAGACAAGTGCTGTCTGCAATTAAACACTAATCACAAAACAGCCACCAAAGGGCAATGCTTCTAGCTGGCTGGCTAGCCAACTCTCTTCTCAAATGAGGATGCCCCATTCTGGGCTTGGGCTTCTGGATCCCTGCTCCTCATCCTTTGTTTTCTGAGTGAACGGGGGTTGCAGCGCCTCATGATCTTCAGGACCCTGTCACACACTACTGCCAGGGTCAGAGGTCCTACAGCCTGGGTCAAAGGTCATTTGTAGACATGCTGATAATATCAAAACAGGAAAAGGCCATCCCTCTCTGGGGGAAAGAAGAGCCTTTTAATGAGCTGATGATTGCATTGTCTAAAAACATAAATACATGAAATTGGCAAGATGCTCTTTTTCAGATTTCAGAGAGGGATAGCC
The DNA here is from genome assembly GCF_003265705.2 of Callorhinus ursinus. Classification (NCBI taxonomy): domain Eukaryota; kingdom Metazoa; phylum Chordata; class Mammalia; order Carnivora; family Otariidae; genus Callorhinus; species Callorhinus ursinus. The sequence continues at coordinate 8,566,390 of NW_027397088.1, forward strand.
CCTGTCCAACCAGGGAAAGTTGTGAGAACATGAGCGCTCAGAGGGAGAAAATTCACTCATGATGACAAGGTGACTCGTAAGAATTGGCCAGAAAAGAGAATGAGGGAAAGAAAGGGACCAGCTGTGACCAGGCACATGTGCACGTGTGTGTGTGAGAGAGACCCTGCGTGTGAGTACATGTGACTACATGTGAGTCTGTTGCGCACATGCTTGTGCTTGTGTACACGTGTGATCTCCAATCTGGGCATCTTCTAGAGTCTGAGGTTTTATTGAAGTGGATATCTGAAGGCCTAGTTTGCCTGGGACCATCCTAGTTTTAGCCCTCAAATGCCTGTGTCCTGGGAAATCCCTCCGTCTCCGGCAAACCAGCATGGATGATCTCTGTCCCTCTTATTTATCGATTCATCCTTAGGATCCAGCTGGTGAAAATGGTCCAGAGGAAATGCAAACCTGGTAGAATTGCATCCCTGTCTCATTGTCTGTCCTGCTCACAGTTTGCCGGCTGGAGTTCATCCAGGTCTGTTTCTGTGCTAAAGTTTTAGGGATGGTATGCCTGACAACAGTCTTCTTACTGTCAGACCTGGAGATCTAGCAGTTGTTTAGACTTGACTTTGGCAAACTTAAATAGGCAGAAGAGTGACAAAGGGAAAGTAGGAAGGGAGCAAGGAAGCAAAAGAAGGACTGGGGGAGGGCGTAGGCCCCTGGGCCATGTGGAGAAGGTCCCAGCAGTGTTACCAGACCAAAGGAGGGCCAACCATGGGAACCAAAGAGTCTGTTCTGGAAATCATTTTTAGTTGTATTTAATTTTTTTTTCCAATTACAATATTCTTCCAAAACTCAGCATGTAAACGAAGATGGTCTTTCAATCCTAAATGTTGTTTTTCCATCGTCCAGCTGGAGTTGAGGTAATACTGTGACTTTCACCAAGAAACAGAAGCTAATTTCTTCTTTTTTTTTTTTTTTGGTAGCAGAGTTAACATAAATTGGACTACAGTAAGTAATCTTTTTATCAGATGGAAAGAGGCATTTGAACTATGTTTCTAGTCATCTGAGAGTATTTAACTGAGAAATAAAGTGAAAAGTTGGTGAAATTGGGGACATTTGTGGTCTGCTTAAAGCTTTTGTTTTGAATAATGGATTTTTATTATAAATAGAATGTATTTATTGTGAATTATTTATAAAAGAGAGAAAATGAAAAATAAGGAAATAGAAATTATCCATAATACTATCATCCCAGCTAACTAGTTTGTTATATACCCTTTTAGTCTTTTAAAAAGTATATGTATGTGTACATTTTAATATATGTGTGTGCATACAAATGGTATCATATGTATACAGTTTTATAAATAGATACTTTTTAAGGTTCTTTTTTAAAAAATTTGAGATATAATTATGTTAGTTTCAGGTGTACAACATAAGGATTCATATCTGTCTATATTGCAAAATGATCGCAAGAAGTCTAGTTAACATCCATCAGCACATATATTTTTTTCTTGTGATGAGAACTTTCAAGATCTACTTTCTTAGCAACTTCCAAATATACAATACAGGTTTGTCCTTTTTTGTCATGAAGATTGTGTGTTGTAGTGCTCCCTCACCCAGGTCTAAATCTCTTACCTGTGGATGATGGCGTCAAACCCAGGTGGGTTTGCGGTGGGTTGGAAAGCTCAGAAGCTCTTTGGGTCCCAGGCTTGCGGATGATTAGATGCCCTTTTTGCTTCATGTGGCCCTTTTTTCCCCACCCAGAGAAGGTTGTATCTGGGAGCTTTTCTAGTCCTGTGGTTGTTTTGTGGCTGGGGTGCCATAAACATGTGTAGTCCCTGTGTTCCTGAAGGGAGTCAGGTGGAGGACAGACAGCCGGAACCCAACCTGTCCGCTCATTCCTTGAGGCAGATGAGCTTGTCCAAGTGGGAAGGCCCATTCGCTAGTCATTAAATTACTCCTTCATGTTTTACTTTTCCCCGGGTGCCTTTGACCCACTGGATGTAATTCTGCCTCTTGTGGGCTGTTTCCCCCATGTATTCCTTTCTTCCAGGGTGACCTCAACCTTCTAGAGCTGAGTAGGATGCCCAGGCTTCTTAGCACTCTCTGTCTTACTCTTCCATCCAGGTCTGGCTCTTGGGGCCAAGATTTGAGAGCTTTGGGGTCTTGGGCTCTGACTTTCCCATCCCCACCTGAGGGCTGGCTTCTCCTGGTCTGAGTAGGAGAACTCGAGGGTATTGCTAGGATTTTTACCTTGTGCCCATTGAGACTGCCGAGCTTGGGGTCACCTCTGGTGCCATCTGTGTTCTCAGCATCTCTCCTGTAGCTACCTGGAGACACGGTGGCGTAATGAGACTGCCTGGGCTTGGGCTCAGGTCCCTGTGGTGCCCTTACCCCTCACGTGACCTCGAGCAGGTTTCTTCCCTCTTTGAGAGTCTGCTTCCCCAAACGTGCGGTGGGTGTGGTAATGGTGACTACTGAGTGCAGGCATTAGGAAGAGTAGGGAGGATGATGCATGCGCCTCGCTTTGCAGATCAGCTGGCACACGGTCAAAATTCGATGTATTCTTATTTAAGCAAAACATCGTCTACTTTGCTGTTTGGAATCTGCGGGCAAAAGTTGCCAGGAACGAGATGTAACCTAATGTAGGGTCTAGGGTCGTGAACTTCACCTCCCCACTCCGCCCTCTTCCCTGCGCAAGCGACGACTGCCTGCTGGTCGTCCTGGACTGCGGAGAGGACTTCCCAAGGGGACTGTGGCCTTTGGCATGGGAGACAGGCTGCAGGGACAGGTGGTGCCTTCTTTTCTCTGTCCTCTTTGGCGTGTTCCGTCAGGTTCCAGAAGCTTTCCTGCTCAGCACATCACTTCCTAACGCCTGGAGCCCTGCCCCTGCCGCCTCACCTCCACCCCATCATGGCCTGAAGCCGTGCTGCTTCCCAGACCTATTCCTCTGGGTTTTATTTTACTCCTGGGAGGCTGTGTGGAAACACGCTCCTCCCACCCCTCGGGCTCACCCCAGTTCTGAGGTCTCCGGTCTGCCCCCCACCCCCCTTCTCACTGTTGCTCTCCTTTTTCTCCCTCCTCATTGTTACCACTCCTCTGGGAGCAGCGGTACAAAATGAAGCAAAATGGGACAGATCACCAAAAGAGCGGTGTGGCTTTCAGAAGTGACTTACAGAAGTCACCCGTGCCAGCAGTCAGGAGGTTTTTGACGTGCTGGGATCTTAAGCCATAGCAACTCAGTGCCATTTAGTTACGGAAAGCACAGCGGGATGGGGATCGGGGCATTTGTTCGAGTGAGCGCACTTCCTCCAGTTTCTCTGGCACCCGTTCACTGTAACCTTCCCGAGTCCGGAATTTGCCAATGACAGCAAGGCCTGCTTGATGTTCTCCGTAGCAATCCATACCCCAGGTTTTTCTACCTTCTTGACTTTTCTACGTTCACCCCGATTTCCTTTCTTCGTGGAGAAAGTTTTAAGTTGAGGGATTGCAGTTACCAGGACATGTTGGCCCTGTTCCCTTGAGTATCGACGCATCGCACTTGTAGAAAGTGATGCAGATGGAGTTACTGACTCTGCCTACTTCCAAGGCAAGTGGGCAAAAAGAAGTGAATAGTATCTTTCTCTTAGAGCACTGCATTTTGTACTTTCCAAGATGCTTCCACATACTTATCTCACGTAAGCACTGAACAGCTCTATGAGGCAGATGAATTATTACCTCCCTTTCGCCAAATTAAATTCAAGACAGTTACTCATTCACTCAAAAGAACCATCATCCATGTACCACACACAGTTTTGAGGGCACAGGATATAAAAGTGCAGAACACAAAGTTTTTGTGTTCACAGAACATGCATTCTAGTGAAGGAGACAGGCAGTAAATTCAGTATAAAGCCAGGCTGGTGACAAATGCAGTGGAGGTCAATAAAACAGGCCTTTTGAGGGGACCAGAGAGTAACTAGATGTGCTGTTATTGGTGGTCAGGGAAGGCCTGTCCACGGAGGTGGCATGTAAGCAGATAGACATGAGAAGGGAGGGAGTGAGCTGTATGGCTATCAGAGTCAGAGCGTTTCTGCTGAGGCTGTATCATGTGCAAAGGTCCTGTGGCAGGAGTGTGCTTGGTGTGTTCATGGAATTGCCTAGTGAAAAGCTGCTTTGGTGGTATGAAACAAGGTCAGACAGCAAGCCAGGGACTAAATCAGGGCTTGGTGCACCACCCCGAGGATTTTGAATTCTATTCTGAAGAGGTTTTTGCTCTGAGCAAGGAGGGTACCTGAGACTTATGTGTAGGGACACATCTGATTTATATTCTAAAGGAATCACTGTGGCTGCTGTGTATATAATAGGCTGTAGGGCAAAGTAGAGTCAGGCAGTCAGGTGGCTGCCACAACCATTTAGGTGACAGATGGTGGCTGTGGAGATGGTGAGCAGGTTGCATTCTGATAGATTTTGAAGATAGAACGGGACAGGTTGTTCTGGTGTCTTGGAGGCAGGTGTGAGACAAAGAGAGGAGCCTAGGGGGGCTCTAAGCTCAGAGGAAGAATTCAAGAAGTGATATAATAATGATGTTTTTCTGCTGGAGGCAGGTCCAGACCCCTCCTGATTACCCCGGATGTCCCCGTGCTTTTTCCAGAACACTCTGAGCAAGGGTCAGCGAGTAGCCAGGGTCTTCCTCTGGCTTGGCCCCTCCTCCCTGTGGCCATTGTGAGCCTTCTCAGAATGGATGTGGCTGTGGCCTTTCTCTCTCTGTCAAACCCACTTTGGACCACAGACATTTATTGACCCTTGCTGATTGGTACTCAGTAGAGGGAGGAATTTAGCAAGCTATTGCTGTGTAATCTTTTAATTTATTTCAAGGTCATGGCTGGGGGAGGGTGGCCTTAACCGAATGTCCAACTAAATCACGATATACAATTTAGTGTATTTGTTGTATCTTTACAAGCCCACTGATGACCTTAACGGTTACTTCAAGTGCAGGTGTGAACTATATAGAGGATGATCCAATAATCCCAGAGGATTTTCCACATGTCTTGTAGGTCATAGATGTTCAGTAAGTGTCTGTTGAATTTAGTGATTCTTGAAGTTGAATATGGAGTGTTGCTTTGTCCTGAAACATGTCTATTTCGACGCTTTTTCCAATATTGGCAGTTAGCAAGCGCCACACCTCACTTTCAGGTGGGATTAGTGTTTCCAGCACTTTGCCAGTGAGGACCCGAGATGGGAGGAGGTGAGAAATGGGGGAACTGGTCTGGATGAGGCCATTAGCGCCTCATCCCTGGAGCTGGGAACGTGCAGGAGAATCTTCCAGCTGAATCCCAGGCATCTGTTCTGGGGATCCACACACATTTGAAAATGTACAAGCATCAACCCATGCTCACCCTCTAGTAGGGTCTTCTTTTGCTGGCCTGGACTTTGTTGACATTGTTAGGTCACGATAAAATCCTGCTCATTTCTGGTAACTTTTAGAACTTTAGTGGTTTTAAGGGACAAAATGTTTTCCCGAGGTTTAATTTGAAGTGCACATTGCTTCTTCAACCATGTGGCTATCAAAGGACTCCATCAAACTACAAACCAATGGCAGCCTGTTGGAGAAAGCTCCCCAGTCATCTTATTCCAGCCAGGAGCAGGACTGGGAGGATCCCAGAGACGGAGGGGACTCTGGGTGTCCTCTGAGTGGAGACCACATCACAGGGGCTGTGGATCTTTCCAGACTACTCAGGGAGGCTTGGGGCTGGTTGATACGGACTGTGCTGTGTTACATGTCATTCTGTCTCTGTTTCCAAGCCCCGTTGGGTGGACTTCCTTCTTGATTGCTAAGGGCTGTAAGGCAGCAGCTTCCTTTTTGTTACTCGGGAGGTCACTTCCAGCCAAGTCACATCCTTTCTGTTGGAGGTTTCACATTTCCTTTCTCTTGTTCTTACTCTCTTCCAATGTGGTGTGTGTATCTCCCAGGAAGTCCAGAAGGCTGGCCTGATCCCACACTGGGAAGGGCCTATGGAAATGCCCTTTGTGAGCTTTGTGAGTTTGAATGGCTCGAGGCCTCCTTGTTTCATTCGTGGTTGATTTTGCACTTGGCTCCTTACTGCCAACTTCTGGGCATTCGAAAGCTGTGAAAAGAGGAAGATTAGAATTCAGACCATCAGTTGCCCTGATTACTAATTACTTTGGTGGAAGGTTTTCGTGGGGAAGACACTACTGAACAAAGATAGTTTGAATAATTACCCTGACTTTTTCTTCTTCCTACTGTCCCCTTAATTTGGTTTGCCTGGTTATTGCCACTACCAGGTGGGAAGAGAATAGGCTAGCAAGAGAGCCTGATGTGGGTGAACTGAGACGTGGCACAAGGTAGAACCGCATATTCATGAGCCACGCAGGTGCATGAGACCAGGGTACACTGGGAATTAGGACAGTCGCCCATGGAATGGGACTCCACTGTCTGTCCACGGCTGCATGGTTGATTCCTTTGTTAACATGTGCTTTCTGACTTATGTGGGGTGCTCCTAGGGACCCCTAGTCAGCCTCCGATCCACTCATTTCCTCTCATCTTTTTTTTTTTTTTTGTCCTATGAACCATGACTTTTGATCACTTCAGTCCACCCTAATGAGCCCAGAATATTGGTCCAAATAAATCACAGCCCCATGTCAATCTGAAAACCAACAGCAAATGTCCTTGGCGATTTTTCTGTCATCTTTATAGCACTCCTCAGCTCTTTCCCCAGTCCATGTCTGCCAGGCCTGTTTGCTGGTCTCATCAGTCTGTGATTTGAGCTCCTGAAAGAATCAAGATCTTGTGACTTGGAGGCAGGAGCCAGCCGCCATGCGGACTCTCCCGCCATGTGGACCTGCTGTGCTTCAGGGGAAACAAAATGTTAAGTGAGCAGTTTAGCTTGGACTTAATCTGGAGGCAAATCAGTAACTTTACACGGAGAGACTCTCTCCATTGTGTTTTCAGGAAAATGAAGTGAATCACCGGAGCAAAGAATGTGCTCTCTGGTGCTGCACCAATAATAAAGTATAATGTTTTGAATTAGAAGGGGAGAGCGAGTAACTGAGAAACCTTTGGCTGGTTACTTTGTTGTTCCTTTTGCCTCCCCTGCCCCCCCCGCCCCCTTCCTTCCCTCAGATATATGCTTGGATAAGAATGTTCTTCTACAGCTTGGTTTTTCCTAAACTCAATCCTGCAGTGACATGACAAGGCCACGTTAGACATGGGAATTATCACAGAGTAACAAATCCAGATGATTATTTCACTGAAGGCTCCAGGAAGTGGAGATGCTGAGCTGTGAAAGCAGACGTTTCCAACCCAACCCAAATATGTTTTTCTTGCTCAATTTGTTAACTAGTAAATCAGAACCAAATGAAAAACACAAATAAGAGCATATCACACATCTGTCACATTTGAGTGTTTCCCAGCATCGTCCTGTCTTTCTGATTTCATATCATCCATTGTTGTCCTCACTGGGGAGGAAAAGCACCTGGAAGTACCTCGCGGATTGGGCTTGATTTTAGTCTTAGAAGTAAAACTGAGGCAGAAATGTTGTTGGGGGTAAGGATTATTTGGTTAACTGAGAAGTTACATGATATTTTTAGGAACGGGAAGGTGGGAGCCATAGGCATTTCTAACCGCTTTTCCCATGCTTTTAAAGCCTCTTGTAGGTGTTGGCTGTTTTGTTTTGTTGTTTTGTTGGTTGTTTTGTTTTGTTTTGTTTTCAAACCATACATTCAAGCGTTGAATCTTGTCGAGCTTCTTTTGGTGGTTGTTTTTTCACTTAGGAAGCTTCGCCTACAAACACTTAGCACCAAACAGGGCTAGACGGACCAGCACAGTGGTCGCTCAGAAGGAACCAGGAGGGCTTATTGTCCCAGAAAAGGAAAGATTTTCTCTCAGAACGGTTCTGAGAGAACCGTTTGTTGTGTTTTTTGTTGGATGTTGGATGTGCATTTGTTGTGTTTTTGCAAGGATGTGGGGATCCAAGTTTTGTCTATTAAAGGAAAGGAATGGCTCTTTTCCTTGTTTGTGTGTTCACATCACACGGCTGTACTACAGAGGCGGTCTGGTACCCCATGGTGGTATTTTTCCATTCTCTTGTTTAGAACCCCTGGGCGTGATGAGCTCACGTCCCCCACATAGCCTGGCAGCCATGGTCACATCTGAGTTTGGAACCGCTGGTCCTCGTTTGACCAGGAAAGAGTCAAGGGTCTGTCCCAGGCCAGCCCGCCCAGTGATTGAGAAGTGTGGTTCCACTGGCTCCAGATGAGTCGTTCACTCAGTCATCACATATGTACTGGCCACCTGCCTTGGGCAAGGCATTGCTGTATGCACCCAGGACACATAAGGGAACAGAACCAAATTCCCTGCCCTGTGGGCCACACGTTTGAGGGGAGTTCTAGCCATCAGCAGTAACATGCCTGCATTTTCTTCTTCTGTAGGTTTGGGTGTTAAGGTGAAGAGGGAGGTCCGTGAAGATGCCTCTAAGTAGGGATGCGTGCTGGCCCCAAATTCCCTGGGTCAGGCCACCCTGGACCAATCACGGGGAGGAGAGGTCGGGAGGGATCATGAGAAAGGACTCTCCCCACGTCCCCGTGCTGGCACGCTCGACGCTGTGCCTTGAATACTAACAGGTCATCTGATGCAGTGTAACTTGATAGGAATATGAAACCCTGGTAACCCTGGGAACCAAAGCAAGGAATTGGCCTGTCAGTTACTTTTAACTTTTAGAACTTGAACGTTTCATTAAACCAAATAGCTCCATTGTCATGGTCAAAAGTCCACCGTGGAGAAAGGCAGGGTTTTGTGTTTATGTAAGCTGCCACCCAATGAGAGAAACCGTTGCCTAACGTAGCTCAATTCTCAATCATTTGAGGACAGATTTTTCATTTTGTGGATTTTTCATTTGCTCATTTGCACACACTCTTTCTCTGCAGAATTTTGATGGAAACCGTACAATTTATGGGCTTGAATGAATAAGGGTTGAAGATGAAGAAAAGTCCTGATGGTAGTGATCTTGATAAAAGGAATGCATCATGTAGCCCTTTCTAACCCCACTGGGCGGTTACGGAGCATTTCGGCGCAGGCCTCTCATGCCCCCTCATGGACTGGATTAGATTCGTTCCTACCCCCCACATAGAGGGTGGTCACCAAATCCATAAGCACAGGCAAATCCATCATAAATGAAGTATTAATATCACATCCTAATACATGATACAATATTACCTTTGTTTCCAGATTTTGTGGCCACTGTGTAGCTACTTCAAGAGCTGAAGCAGGTAACGTGATGCATCTTGACCTCACCTCAAGGCTGAGGCATTCCTTCCTGGATACTAGACTCCAGCTTTCAAGAAAGTAAGCGAGCCATTTGTTAGGCTCTTTTTCAACATTCTCAGGGTTTCCTTCTGACAAGACACTTTCTCCCCAGCGCAATCCTAAGTCTCTCTTGTCACCCCTTCCGCCATGTTGACCTCTGATCTATCCTTTTCTTCTTTTTAACTGTTGGTCTCCAACATCTAGTCCCCTCCTTCTCATCTCTTCCGTAACTCTTCTGGAGTAACCTTGTTTATATTCAGACTCAGCAAACACTTACCGTGAACCCACTGTGTGCCTCAGCCTGTGCTGGGCATGTTTACTAGACACCCATTCATTCCTCGGCCTCTTCCCAGATGTCCTGCATAGCTTGGCCCTGGGGAGGAGAATGCCTAGCTAACCACCCTTGTGTTTGGGACAGGCTATGATTTCACTCTGATGGATAATGATCAACCCATCCAGCATTCATTCTAGGGAATTAGTGGCTGAGAAGGAAAACTGAAGAGGAAAAGCAAAAGAGAAACATAATAGAATTGACAGCAGGCACTCAAATACCTGTGCACACACGTTCACAGAGGCACTATTCACAATTGCCGAAAGGTAGAATCAGCCCAAGTGTCCATCAGTGTACAAATGGATAAACAAACTATGTGTGCATACAAAGGAATATTATATAGCCATAAAAAGGAATGAAGTCCTGATACATGGTAACACTGTTGATGAACCTTGAAAACGTTATGCTAAGTGAGAAAAACCAGTCACAAAGGATTGTATCATTCCATTCATATGAAATATCCATACCACGCAAAATCCATAGAGATAGAACATAGGTTGGTGTTGCCAGGGGCTAGAATGGGGAGTTGCTGCTTAATGGGGAGGGGGCTTGCTTTTGGGATGATTAGAATGTTTTAGAACCAGACAGAGGTGGTGATTGCACAACCTTGTGAATGTATTAAATGCCCCCGAATTGTTCACATTAAAACGATTAGCTTCATGTTATGTAAATTTCACTTCAATTTTTAAAAAAACAATGAAAGGGAATGTGTGTGTGTATCAGAGGTCTGTTTCTCTGAATTGAGGATATGATTTTTAAAATTCATTCCGTCTTTCTTGTGCATGATGACCTTGTGATATGGCTTGAGTATAATTGAAGTAATTTGAGCAGATTAATTTCTTTCTTTAGCTTTTTAAAATTTCACATGCTTGGAGTTTGCGTCCTGAACTCAGAGTGCAAAGCAATATGCTAATTGGTATTCCGGGCTTATAGTGCTGCTCCTTCAAAAAACAAACCCGCACAGATGTGTTGAGTCGGTCCCTTAGTTTAGCTGTTTGTGTTCTGGAGAATGCCCTTGGGTCTTGAAGAAAGATCGCTGGGGCTGGAGTCCAAAGCCTGAGTTCTGTTCTGGCTCTTTTTGCCCAGTGGGGATACTGTGGTGCCTAGGAAAGAGCATGGAGCAGACTTCAGTCCTGGCTTATGTATGCATTCATTCAACAAACATTCTTGAACTCTCTCCTCTATTGGAGGTATTAAAGTGAACATGACATGGACCCTATTTTTGAGGGGCTTGCGGTCCAGCGGGAGAGGTAGACACATGAACAATGATTTAATATAAGGTGGGGCAAATGCTGAAAATTTGTGTGGGACATTATAGAAATCTAGAGTGGAGGTTCCCAAACCAACCAGGGATACAGAGGGTAGAGGAAGGCAGTTAAGGAAGGCTTCCTGGAATTCAATCTTGAGGTAAGATTTAAAATTTTGCTGCATTACCCATTAAGTATGGCAAGTAATGGTGAGAGTTTTACAAAAGAGGAACATTTAGCATTGAATGGAGACATATACTTTATTTTTTTTAATCACATTTTAGGATTTTATTTTTTATTTTTTCCATATTGCCATATTTTATTATTTTTTTATTATGTTCTATTAGTCACCATACAGTACTTCGTGAGTTTTTTTCCCTTTAAATTTTTTATTGTTATGTTAATCACCATACATTACATCATTAGTTTTTGATGTAGTGTTCCATGATTCATTGTTTATGCGTAACATTCAGTGCTCCACGCAGAACGTGCCCTTTTTAATACCCATCACCAGGCTAACCCATCCGCCCACAGTACTTCGTTAGTTTTTGATGTAGTGTTCCATGAGACATACTTTAAAAAGAGTTTCAGTTTGATGTTTTTCACCAAAACACTCAAAATTATGGGAGAATCAAGGACTTTAATGGTAGGTATGGCTTTAATGAAGTGTTTTTATTTAGAATTCCATAGAAGCATCAAAGCATCTTCAAAATTTGGGGCCTATAAAAGTCTGTATCCTGGAGGTGAGGAAGGAGAAAGTCTTTGAAGGGACAAGGAGGTTGTATAAGTAAAGGAGAGGCATGAGGTCCCGGGGAAAGTGTTCAGAAAAATAGAGCAGTTTAATATCTCCCAAGAGTGAAGTTTGAGGCAAGAAAAGGTCAAGAGCGAGGCTGGGATGTCAGGGGAATAGACTGAAGCATCTAAGCACGTAGTTTACAAGTCTGGGTCTAGGACTGTAGTACTAGCTGCAGCGTGGAGAGAGGGTGGGCAAGGGGCACAGTCTGAGGCAGCAGGACGGCTCCGAACAAGGACAGTGGTCACGGAGGGGGCAGGACAGGTGGGTTAGAGAAACCTCCAGCACAGTGCCATCCAATAGAGCTTTCTGCGATGATGGAAACATTCTACGATGTATTTGCCAATACAATGTCCACCAGCCACATGTGGGCATTGAACCCTTTACGTGTGGCTAGTGTGACTGTGGAACTGAATCTTAAATTTTAATTCATTTACATTGAAATAGCAGCATGTGGCTAATGCACGTGGCTACTATATTGGACAGTACAGTTCCAGAAGGTTAACTCAAACAGAGTTGGTGATTAATTGGCCAGTTCGGAGTGACGGTGGACAGCGGTAAAGCTACAGGGGCACATTGGTGGGGGAGAAGATGTTTCATTTTGTGCATGTTGGCTTCACATGCATAAGGGGCATCTGGATGAAGTGTACCAGGTAGTAAGATAAACACATTCTTTAAGGGAGAGCAATGAGCTGGAGATGGAAATGTGGGAGGCATTAGCATAAAGGAATAATTGACATCATAAAAGTGAGTACCATAGGGCAGCCCCTTAACTGCCGTTGGCCTCAGATTCGTATTGCTCTGATGGTGATAATATTTGCTCTGCCTACCTTCTGGGACTATCCTGAGAAACAGATGAGCTAATATGTATGAAAATGCTTGTAAACTCTTCAAACATTAGGCGTGTTTTATAACATCTTTAGGAGTTGAGAGTAATGTGTCCCAAATGTTGTCTTCTAAACAAAACAGATAAAATTAAGACTTCAAATTCTGGAAATATTGCAGACTGATAATTTGTAAGGCCCTCCTGCTAAAATATGACTAGATCCAGGATAAACAAAAGCAAATAAGTCTACAGCATGGATGTCAGGGACTCAGGGACATCTTGGAGGACTCCCCTGAGTGTGTTACTTTGAGCAAACAAACATAAAAGCTGGGTTCCTGTGAATGCAAATACCAACACTCCCACAGATCGTGAGACCAGCTCAGGGTCTAGGCCGAGGTGGGAGAACTGTCCCGGGGATTCCCACATTAAACCCCCAAAGGGGAGATAACTGGGTCCAGGTCAATAATGCTCTTCATAAAAGCAAATGTATATGTTTTTCTTTTTTTGGAGAAAAGCAAACAATTGAAACATTGAGGATGAATTTCAATAAAAAATTACCTAAAAATCTGCAAACACGCAAGGAGATAAACCACCAAAACGGAAGTCATCAGAGGGATGGGACAGCAATGCAGATTTAAGTTCGCCAAGGATTTCACAGAAAACAGACACCAAGTGAGAAATTTTAAGATCGCTATCTAGGAAATACATAAAGAATAAAGAATAGTACAATGCATAATGGTGATACGGAACAATTGATGATTGAAAAAGACCACATAGCAACAATGATGACAGATGGAATGAGTAGAAAATTTTAAAACTCTTAAAATGAAAAACTAATAGATGGCTTAAACTATACAGTAAACATGGATGAAGAGAATTGGTGAATTTGTAGATAAATCTAAAGAAATTTTCCTGCCAAGAGACAAGGAGGTCAATGACTTCAAAACAAAACAAAACAAAACAAAAAACAGTTAAGAGCAGTGGAAATTAGGATGAAATTCTGGTACACATCTAATTATCACTCTTGAAGAAGACACTAAAGAGAATGGCGGAGAGCCCTAATCAATGAGCTAAAGCCTAAGAATTTTCCAGAACTAATGGAAGATAGGAATCCACAGATACATGAAGTGCAATGTAATCTGAGTGGAATAAATAAAAAGAAACATACAGCTGGGCATGTTATAGTGAAGCTGCAGCATACCAAGGACAATGACATTACAAAAGCAACCAGAGAAGCCAGGTCATCTAAAAAAAAGATTAGTCTGATATAATGAATTACAGACATAAATTTCTTTTCTCAATCACAGTGAAGACATTCTTCCCATTAGTGCTCTGCAGTTGAAATTGGAAGTATGAATCTCCAGAAATATCCCTGAAGAACACAGATGTAAAAATCCTCAACAGAATATTAGCAAACTGAATTCAACAACACATTAAAAAGATCATACACCAATGTAAATTGGTATGACCACTGTAGAAAACAATATGGAGGGTCCTCAAAAATTAAAAATAGAAATACCCTATGATCTAGTAATTCCACTATGAGGTATTTACCCAAAGAAAATAAAAAAGCTAACTTGAAAAGAGATGCACCTCTATGTTTATTGCAGCATTATTTATAATAGTAAAGATAGGGAAACAACCTAGGTGTCTATTGACAGACATTGATACTATATAGATATATATACATATATACACACATATAAATACACACACACACACATATACATACACACAACAGAATATTGGCCATAAAAAAGAATGAGATCTTGCCATTTGCGACAAGGTGGATAAACCCAGAGGGTATTATGCCAAGTAAAACAAGCCAGAGAAAGATAAATACTATATGATTTCACATCTAAAAAGCAAATGAACAAACAAAAACAGAAACAAAAAATACAGAGAACAAAGTGGTATTTGCCAGAGGGGACAGGAGGGGGTTGAAGGCTGGAAAAAAGAGGTGAAGGGGGTAAGAGGTGCAAAAAAAAAAAAAAAAATCCTACATCATGATCAGATGAGATTTATTCCAGGTATGCAAGGATGATTCAATATCTGCAAATCTGTCAATGTGATTAAGAAAGGATAAAAATCATATGATCATCTAGGGCATCTGGGTGGCTCAGTCAGGTAAGCAGCTGGCTCTTAATTTAAGCTCAGGCCATGATCTCAGGATCTTGAGATCAAGCCCCATGTCGGGCTCCGTGCTGGGCATGGAGCCTACTTAAGATTCTCTCTCTCCCTCTCCTTCTGCCCCTCCCCCACTCATATTTGTGCTCTCTCTTCTCTCAAATCTTTAAAAAATCATATCATCTCAATAGATGCAGAAAAAGCATTTGCAAAATCCAGAAACTATTTATGATAAAAATTTTCAACAAAGCAGGTATAGAGGGAATGTACCTCAACATAATAAAGGCCATATATGACAAGCCCACAGGTAACACCATACTCGGTGGTGAAAAGCTGAAAGCTTTTTCTCTAAGATCAGGAATAAGACAAGAATGTCCACTCTTGCCACTTTTATTCTACATAGTATTGGACATCCTAGCCAGAGCAATTAGGTGAGAAAAAAGACACATCCACTACTGGCAGAAGATACGATGTTATATATATTTAAAAAAACAAACAAACCCTAAAGACTTTATCAAAAACCGTTAGAATAAACAAATTTAGTATAGTTGCAGGATACAAAATTGATACACAGAAATCTGTTGCATTTCTTAACACTAATGAATTACCAGACAGAGAAAACAATCCCATTTACAATTACATTAAAAAGAATAAAATAGGGGTGCCTGGGTGGCTCAGTCGTTAAGCGTCTGCCTTCGGCTCAGGTCATGATCCCAGGGTCCTGGGATCGAGCCCCGCATCGGGCTCCCTGCTCCGCGGGAGGCCTGCTTCTCCCTCTCCCACTCCCCCTGCTTGTGTTCCTGCTCTCGCTATCTCTCTCTCTCTGTCAAATAAACAAATAAAATCTTTAAAAAAAATAATGGCATAACACATAAATCACTATTGCCATGAATGATTTCCTGTGTTATATACCTGAAACTAATAAAACATTGTGTGTCAACTATACTAAGAAAAAAGCCACATTAATTTTGGCAAAAATTAAAATTTGGTGACAAGAATAAAGTATAAAAAATAGGAATAAATTTAATCAAGGAGTTCAGAGACCTGAAAATAATCAGATATTAATGAAAGAAATTGAAGAAGAAGCAAATGGAAAGATATTCCATGCTCATGGATTGGAAAATTTTTTTAAATATCCATACTATTCAAAGCAATATAAAGATTCAGTACAATCCTTAGGAAAATTCCAGTGGTACTTTTCACAGAAATAGAACAAATAATCCTAAAATTTATATGAAACTACAAAAGACCCAAATAGCCAAAACAATCTGAGAAATAAGAACATAGTGATATCACACTTGCTGATTTTCAAAGTACATTACAAAACTATAGTAATAAAAACAGTATGATATTGCCATAAAAACAGATATATGTATCAGTGGAACAGAATAGAGAGCCCAGGAATAGACTCACACAGATAAAGTCAATTTATGACAAAAGAGCCAAGAATATGCAATGGGGAAAGGATAGTCTCTTCAATAAATGGTAAAACTGGGCCACTGTCTTACATTGTACACAAAAATTAACTCAAAATGGATTAAAGACTTAAATGTGAGACCTGAAACCATAAAACTCCTAGAGGAAAACCTAGGCAATAAGCTCCTTGACATAGGACTTGGCAATGATTTTTAGAATCTTGACACCAAAAGCAAAAACAAGAAAAGCAAAAATAAACAAGTGGGACTAAATCAAACTAAAAACTTTGTGCATAGCGGGGGCGGAGCAAGATGGCAGAGGAGTAGGAAACCTGGATTTCATATGGTCTCAGGAATTCAGCTGAATAGGGATCAAACCATTCTGAACACCTACGAACTCAACAGGAGATCGAAGATAAGAAGAGTAACAACAGTCTGAACAGAAAAGCGACCACTTTCTGGAAGGTAGGACGTGCGGAGAAGTGAATCCAAGGCGATATTTGGGAGGATAGACGGTGGGGGAGGGGGCCTCCGTCGGCCGCTTCTGGCAAGTGATAGAGCCGCGGAGCACAAAATCGGAACTTTTAGAAGTCGGCTCCACGGAGGGACGTTGCTCCAGTGGCTAAGCAGGAGGTGGAACCTTCGCGGGACAGTGTGGTCTCAGGACCCTCGGGGTCACAGAAAGACTGGGGGTGCTGAGTGCAGCAGAGCTCCCAGGTATCGGAGCGGGGAAGCCGGCTGCAGAGACGGAGCCGAGGAGTGGGCTCTCAGCATGGGGTGGCCATAAACTGTGATCCGCCGCCCAGTCGGGCCACTGCTCCTCCAGCAGGGACCCAACAAGTGGCAGATTTGGGGAGACTCCCCTCCCTCCCCTGGGAGGAGCAGCGCGGGAGCGCATCGCAGGGATCTGCTGGGTTTGGAGACTCCACACGGGGTCGGTGCCAGAGATAGAAACGCTCGGTCACAGGCCGGGTGAGCATGGAGTGCGGCCAGAGACCAGGGACACGGGAGTGACTGCTTTTCTCTGGGGGCGCACTGAGGAGCGGGGCCCCGAGTTCTCAGCTCCTCCAGGCAGAGATTGGGAGGCCACCATTTTCACCCTGGTCCTCCAAAGCTGTACCGAGAGCTTGCAGGGAACAAAACCTGGGAGCAGGCTGGAGCAGCTTGCTTAGCCCGGACTCACAAGGGCGGCGCAATTCCGTCTCCGGCAAAGACATTTGGGAACCACGGCAACAGGCCTCTCCCCCAGAAGGTCAGCATGAACAGCCAGCAAGCCAAGACCAAGTTTACCGATCAAGGAGAACGGGAGAACTCCAGCGCTAGGGGAATACTGCACATAGAATTCATGGCTTTTTTACCATAATTCATTAGTTTTTCAAAGTTAATTATTTTTAACTGTTTTTTTTAATTTTTCTTTTTCCCTTTTTCAAACACCATCTTATCAATCCCTTTTTTAAAAAAAACATTTTTTATTTTTCATTTTTAGAGTCATATTTTTATCCCTTCATAGTAGTTACCCTTATTTTTGGCATATATATATAAATTCTCTCTTTAAAATTTTGAGATACAATTTCTTCTAACAGATCAAAATATACCCTAAATCACTAGTGTATGGCTTTGTTCTAGTCTCCTGCCTGATCACATTCTCTCCCCCTTTTTTTTCTTTTTTCTTTTTCTTTTTAAATCTTCTTCTTTCTTTTTAGAAACAACTTCTTATCAATTCCTTTTATAAAATCTTTTATAATTTTCATCTTTACAGTCATCTTCCATCCCTTCATTGTATCAACCCTTATTTTGTACATATATGTCTTTCTTCCTTTAAAATTTTAGGAGGCACTTTCTTCTAACAGACCAAAATATGCCCAAAAGCTAGTGTGTGGCACTGATCTATGCACTAGCCTGATCATATTCTGTTTTTTTTGTTTTGTTCTGTTTTTGTTTGTTTTTATCTTTTTCTTTTTCCTTTTTTTTCTCTCTTCTTTCTTTCCCTTTCTTGTCCCCTGGTTTCAGGTCTTTTCTGATTTGTATAGCCTATATTTGTGGAGACGTTGTAAACCTGTTAGCATTCTGTTCTCTCATTCATCTATTCTCCACTGGACAAAATGACAAGATGAAAAAAATCACCTCAGCAAAAAGAACAAGAGGTAGTACCGTCTGCCAGGGACCTACTCAATACTGACATTGGTACGATGTCGGACCTAGAGTTCAGAATCATGACTTTAAAGATACTAGCTGGGCTTGAAAAAATGTGGAAGTTATTAGAGAAACCCTTTCTGGAGAAATAAAAGAACTAAAATCTAACCAAGTCGAAATCAAAAAGGCTATTAATGAGGTGCAATCAAAAATGGGGGCACTAACTGCGAGGATAAATGAGGCAGAAGAGAGAATCAGTGATATAGAAGACCAAGTGATGGAAAATAAAGAGGCTGAGAAAAAGAGAGATAAACAACTACAGGAATACGAGGGCAGAATTTGAGAGAGAAGCGATACGATAAGAAGAAACAACATTAGAATAATTGGGATCCTGGAAGAAGAAGAAAGAGAGAGAGGGGCAGAAGGTATATTGGAGCAATTAATAGCAGAGAACTTCCCTAATGTGGGGAAGGAAACAGGCATCAAAATCCAGGAGGCACAGAGAACCCCTCTCAAAATCAATAAAAATAGGTCAACACCCCGATATTTAATAGTAAAACTTATGAGTCTCAGAGACAAAGAGAAAATCCTAAAAGCAGCTCGGGAGAAGAGATATGTAACCTACAATGGTAGAAATATTAGATTGGCAACAGACCTATCCACAGAGACCTGGCAGGCCAGAAAGGACTGGCATGATATCTTCAGAGCACCAAATGAGAAAAATATGCAGCCAAGAATACTATATCCAGCTAGGCTATCATTGAAAATAGAAGGAGAGATAAAAAGCTTCCAGGACAAACAAAAACTAAAGGAATTTGCAAACACGAAACCAGCCCTACAAGAAATATTGAAAGAGGTCCTCTAAGCAAAAAGACAGCCTAAAAGCAGCATATATCAGAAAGGAACACAGACAATATACAGTAACAGTCACCTTACAGGCAATACAATGGCACTAAATTCATACCTTTCAATAGTTACTCTGAATGTAAATGGGCTAAATACCCCAATCAAAAAACACAGGCTATCAGATTGGATTAAAAAACAAGATCCATCAATATGCTGTCTGCAAGAGACCCATTTTAGACCCAAAGACACCCCCAGATTGAAAGTGAGGGGGTGGAAAACCATTTACCATGCTAATGGACACCAAAAGAAAGCTGGGGTGGCAATCCTTATATCAGACAAATTAGATTTTAAAACAAAGACTGTAATAAGAGATGAGGAAGGACACTATATCCCACTTAAAGGGTCTATCCAACAAGAAGATCTAACAATTGTAAATATCTATGCCCCTAACGTGGGAGCAGCCAATTATATAAGGCAATTAATAACAAAAGCAAAGAAACACATTGACAACAATACAATAATAGTGGGGGAATTTAACATCCCTCTGACTGAAATGGACAGATCATCTAAGCAAAAGATCAACAAGGAAATAAAGACTTTAAATGACACACTGGACCAAATGGACTTCACAGACATATTCAGAACATTCCATCCCAAAGCAACAGAATACACATTCTTCTCTAGTGCCCATGGAACATTCTCCAGAATTGATCACATCCTAGGTCACAAATCAGGTCTCAACCGGTACCAAGATTGGGATCATTCCCTGCATATTTTCAGACCACAATGCTTTGAAACGAGAACTCAATCACAAGAGGAAAGTCAGAAAGAACTCAAATACATGCAGGCTAAAGAGCATCCTACTAAAGAATGAATGGGTCAACCAGGAAATTAAAGAAGAATTAAAAAAATTCATGGAAAACAATGAAAACGAAAACACAACTGTTCAAAATCTTTGGGATACGGCAAAGGCAGTCCTGAGAGGAAAGTATATAGCAATACAAGCCTTTCTCAATAAACAAGAAAGGTCTCAAATACACAACCTTACCCTACACCTAAAGGAGCTGGAGAAAGAACAGCAAAGAAAGCCTAAACCCAGCAGGAGAAGAGAAATAAGAAAGATCAGAGCAGAAATCAATGAACTAGAAACCAAAAGAACAGTAGAACAGATCAACGAAACTAGGAGCTGGTTCTTTGAAAGAATTAACAAGATTGATAAACCACTGGCCAGACTGATCAAAAAGAAAAGAGAAATGACCCAAATCAACAAAATCATGAATGAAAGAGGAGAGATCACAACCAACACCAAAGAAACACAAACAATTATAAGAACATATTATGAGCAACTCTATGACAGCAAATTAGATAACCTGGAAGAAATGGGTGCATTCCTAGAGATGTATCAACTACCAAAATTGAACCAGGAAGAAATAGAAAACCTGAACAGACCTATAACCACTAAGGAAATTGAAGCAGTCATCAAAAATCTCCCAAGAAACAAAAGCCCAGGGCCAGATGGCTTCCCAGGGGAATTCTATCAGACATTTAAAGAAGAATTAATACCTATTCTGCTGAAACTGTTCCAAAAAATAGAAATGGAAGGGACACCTTCCAAACTCATTTTATGAGGCCACCATTACCTTGATCCCCAAACCAAAGACCCCATCAAAAAGGAGAATTACAGACCAATATCCTTGATGAACATGGATGCAAAAATTCTCACCAAAATACTAGCCAATAGGATCCAACAGTACATTAAAAGGATTATTCACCATGACCAAGTGGAATTTATCCCTGGGCTGCAAGGCTGGTTCAACATCCGCAAATCAATCAATGTGATACAATACATTAACAAAAGAAAGAACAAGAATCATATGATCCTCTCAATAGATGCAGAAAAAGCATTTGACAAAGGACAGCATCCTTTCTTGATCAAAACTCTTCAGAGTATAGGGATAGAGGGTACATACCTCAATATCATAAAAGCCATCTACGAGAAACCTACAGCGAATATCATTCTCAATGGGGAAAAGCTGAGAGCTTTTCCCCTAAGGTCAGGAACGTGGCAGGGATGTCCACTCTCACCACTGCTATTCAACATAGTATTAGAAGTTCTAGCCACAGCAATCAGAAAACAAAAAGAAATCAAAGGCATCCAAATCGGCAAAGGGGAAGTCAAACTCTCACTCTGCAGATGATATGATACTTTATGTGGAAAACCCAAAAGACTCCACCCCAAAACTGCTAGAACTCATACAGGAATTCAGTCAAGGAGCAGGATATAAAATCAATGCACAGAAATCAGTGGCATTCCAATACACCAACAAGACAGAAGAGAGACAAATCAAGGAGTCGATCCCATTTACAATTGCACCCAAAACCATAAGATACCTAGGAATAAATCTAACCAAAGAGGCAAAGGATCTGTACTCAGAAAACTATAAAATACTCATGAAAGAAATTGAAGAAGACACAAAGAAATGGAAAAACATTCCATGCTCATGGATTGGAAGAACAAATATTGTGAAGAGGTCAATGCTACCTAGAGCAATCTACACATTCAATGCAATCCCCATCAAAATACCAACCACTTTTTTCAAAGAAATGGAACAAATAATCCTAAAATTTGTATGGAACCAGAAGAGACCCCTAATAGCCAGAGGAATATTGAAAAAGAAAAGCAAAGCTGGCGGCATCACAATTCCGGACTTCCAGCTCTATTACAAAGCTGTCATCAACAAGACAGTATGGTACTGGCACAAAAACAGACACATAGATCAATGGAACAGAATAGAGAGCCCAGAAATGGACCCTCAACTCTATGGTCAACTCATCTTTGACAAAGCAGGAAAGAATGTCCAGTGGAAAAAAGACAGTCTCTTCAACAAATGGCGTTGGGAAAATTGGACAGCCACATGCAGAAGAATGAAACTGGACCATTTCCTTACACCACACACAAAAATAGACTCCAAATGGTTGAAAGACCTAAACGTGAGACAGGAGTCCATCCAAATCCTAAAGGAGAACACAGGCAGCAACCTCTTCGACGTCAGCCGCAGCAACTTCTTCCTAGAAACATTGCCAAAGGCAAGGGGAGCCAGGGCAAAAATGAACTCTTGGGATTTCATCAAGATAAAAAGCTTTTGCACAGCAAAAGAAACAGTCCACAAAACCAAAAGACAACCGACAGAATGGGAGAAGATATTTGCAAATGACATATCAGAGAAAGGGCTAGTATCCAAAATCTATAAAGAACTTATCCAACTCAACACCCAAAGAACAAATAATCCAATCAAGAAATGGGAAGAAGGCATGAACAGACATTTTTCCAAAGAAGACATCCAAATGGCCAACAGACACATGAAAAAGTGCTCAACATCGCTCGGCATCAGGGAAATCCAAATCAAAACCTCAATGAGATACCACATCACACCCGTCAGAATGGCTAAAATTAACAAGTCAGGAAACGACAGATGTTGGCGGGGATGTGGAGAAAGGGGAACCCTCCTACACTGTTGGTGGGAATGCAAGCTGGTGCAACCACTCTGGAAAACAGTATGGAGGTTCCTCAAAAAGTTGAAAATAGAGCTATCATACGATCCAGCAATTGCACTACTGGGCATTTACCACAAAGATACAAATGTAGGGATCTGAAGGGGTACATGCACCCCAATGTTTATAGCAGCAATGTCCACAATAGGCAAACTGTGGAAAGAGCCAAGATGTCCATCAACAGATGAATGGGTAAAGAAGATGTGGTATATATACACAATGGAATATTATGCAGTCATCAAAAGGAATGAGATCTTACCATTTGCAATGACGTGGATGGAACTGGACAGTGTTATGCTGAGTGAAATAAGTCAATCAGAGAAAGACATGTATCATATGACCTCACTGATATGAGGAATTCTTTATCTCAGGAAACCAACTGATGTTTGCTGGAGTGGTGGGGGGGTGGGAGGGATGGGGTGGCTGGGTGATAGACATTGGGGAGGGTGTGTGCTATGGTGAGCACTGTGAATTGTACAAGACTGATGAATCACGGATCTGTACTTCTGAAACAAATAATGCAATATATGTTAAGAAAAAGAAAAGAAGATAGCAGGAGGGGAAGAATGAAGGGGAGTAAGTCGGAGGGGGAGACGAACCATGAGAGACGATGGACTCTGAAAAACAAACTGAGTGTTCTAGAGGGGAGGGGGGTGGGGGGATGTGTTAGCCTGGTGATGGGTATTAAAGAGGGCACGTTCTGCGTGGAGCACTGGGTGTTATGCACAAACAATGAATCATGGAACACTACATCAAAAACTAATGATGTAATGTATGGTGATTAACATAACAATAAAAAATTATTTAAAAAAATAAATAAAAAAGTAATTCTTGGGAGGAAGGGGGGTTGCAGAGTATAACACCAGCATCAAAGATTTGAAAGATGTCAAGAAGAGGATTCCTATCACTTTCCCCAATTAACTCACCTGTTTCAATTGTGCAGAAAACAGATGTATCCTGGGGAAAGACAGTTGGTTACTAAGAAAGTAAACAAAAGATAATTGCAAAAAAAAAAAAAAACTTTGTGCATAACAAAGGAAACCATCAACAGAATGAAAAGGCAACCTATTGAATGGGAGCATATTTGCAAATCATATACCTGGTAAGGAGCTAATATCCAAAATATACAAAGATCTCATACAATTCAATAGCAAAAAAAAAAAAATCTGATTAAAAAATGGGCAGAAGATCTGAATAGACATGTTTTCCAAACAGCAGGACAGAGCGCCAACGGGCACATGAAAAGATGTTCAACATTACTAATCATCAGGGAAATGCAAATCAGAATCACAATGAGATACTACCTCACACCTTTTAGAATGACTGGTATCAAAAAGACAAGAAATAACAAGTGATGATGAGTATGTGGAGAAAAGGTAACCCTTGTGCACTGTTGGTGGGAATGTAAATTGGTGTGGCCACTGTGGAGTACCATATGGAGGCTCCTCAGAAAATTAAAAATAGAACCTATGATCCGGCAATTCCACTTCTAGGTATCCAAAGAAAATGACAACACTAAATGGAAGAAATGTATACACACCCCCATGTTCATTGCAGCATCATTTACAAGAACCAAAGCATGGAAACAACCTAAATGTCCATCAGTGGATAAAGAAATTGTTATATATATATGCAATATTACCAAACCATAAGAAGGAATGAAATCTTGCCATTTGTGACAACATGGGTAGGGCTCAATGTGAAATAAGTTGGAGAAAGACAAATACCATATGATCTCTCTTCTATATGGAATCTAAAGCAAAACGAAAAAACCCAAGCTCATAGATACCGTGAACAGATTGGTGGTTGCAAGAGGTAGGGGTGGAGGGTGGGAGAAATGGGTGAACTGTTTTTTTTTCTTTTTTCTTTTTATTTAAAAATTTTAAATGAATTTTTTAAAAAATCAGAGGTATGGGAGACCATTCTTTTTATGCTGTCCCATTTATTGTTAAAGATGTTAAATTTTTCTTGATAGTGAAAAAAATACATGTTGTATACATTGATTTTTACTAAATGTCTGATTGCTTCTTTATAGTGGTCCTTGTAAGTGGGCAACAATGTGGTTATTTGATATTAATGGAACTCTGTCAAGGCTGCAATTATTCAGTTTAAGTCTTGCCTCATGACACGTGTTTATTGACTTAAGTGCTTGAGTGTATTCTCCTATGTTAGCTGAAGTCTGCAACTTTTTCCACTGTAAGACATGTATATAGTTGTGGCTACTGAGCATCTTCCTAACCTAGAGTGATGGTAACATCTGTATTTCTGTATGAAAGTGGTTTTAAAATGTTTTTAAAAATAGAAAGTGACTTGATTAACCCTTACTACTAACAATGATCTGTAGGTGCTTCATGTTGGTCCTACAGCTCTTTCTAATACATGTGCTGGGTCTAGTCTTAAAAAGTCATTTGAATTAAAAGGGTAGCTCAAAGGATTTCCTTTGCAGGGACAGAATAGTTCTGTGTCCGGGTTGTGGTGATGGTTATAGGAATCTATACATGTGATAAAATGTCACAGAATTATTATTATACACACACTTATGCACCAGAAAATGCATGTAAAAATTGGTGAACTCAAAGTAGGGTTTGTAGTCTAGTTAAGGTATTATATCAACATCCATTTCCTGGTTTTGTTATTGTTAGTCAGTTATGGAAGATGTTGCATGGGATCTCTCTACTGTTTTTTCATTTCTTTCTGCTATTTTTGCAACTACTTGTGAGTCTATCATTATTTAAAATAAAAATGAAAGTTTAGAAAAAGTCAGTTTAGGAAAAAAATGGCATCCAGGAAAATAGATTCTTCTCGATATTTGTGATTTTAATAAAACATTAATAGGAAATGAATATTTGGAAATAATTGGTGCACCGCAGAGGGTAAAGTGAGTTAGCTCATTGTGTTAAACAAGTGAGCTGGAGGGCCCAGCTTAGTGTCTCTATTACTATTTCAGGTTGAATGCTTGCAACATAAAAATCAGAAAGCGAGATTGATTATATTTTGCAGCGTATAGCAGTGGTTTGTTCTTTGTCGTTGTATAATATTCTATTGTATGACTATACCACAATTTGTCGAGTCTGCTGTTGATGGACAATTAGTGTTTTCTAATTTTTGGCTATTACGAACAAAGCTTCTCTATGAATAAATATCCTTGTATATGTTTTAAAAAAAATCAGAAAGCCACTGTTGTTAAAAGCCTTGAAAGACCAGCCAGAACTGTCCTTGTTGCCTAAAATTAAATAAACTTGTGCCATAGCATAAAAAATTGTTTACAGTAGTCAAGGGAATGGCAGGGGTTTTTGTTGCTATTGTTGTTTTTTTGTTTTTTTTTTTTTTTTTTTTTTTTAAGACTTTCAAGTTTTTCAAGTTTGGTGTATGAATGTAAGTGGAGGCATGATACATTTGGAAAATGTAGAATTTATTGTCAATGAATGTAATTTTGCCTTAACTAAGCCATGCTGAATTAACCATTGAGTGAGTCCAGTTAATGAAAAAGTAATGAATATGTGACTAAACATATTAAATAGGAAGATTGTTCTGTGCTTTTCCCCCCTCACTCTCTCTTCTTTCTTTTTTCTTTTTTATATTTTCACTTATAACAGGTTGTATCTTTATTTTTCTCTAGACAACTTTAGTTGAAATAGTTCGGACTTAGCAGGACACTATTCAGAAAACATATTAAAATATCAGTATTACAGACCCTGTCTCCTTATTTGTAACAAGTCATAAAAAGTTCTTTGCTTTCAACATTTCAAAAGAAAAATATCAATATTACAATCAAATTAAGCAATAGTGAGAAAAAAATTTGACCTCCAGTAAGACAAATCAAGAAAAAGGGAATTCACAAATAATATTAGAATATTAGAATGAAAAAGCTGTAGTTAGAGCAGAGATTAAATAATAAGAGAATACTCTGAAAAATTTCACGGCAATAAATTGGATAAATTCTGCCCCAATTGACAAACCTCTAGAAAATGCATAACGACTTAAAAAGAAGTAGATAACTTGAATATTTCTCTACATTGAAAGGAAAATGAATGAGTAATTAAAAATTTACCCCAAAGGAAAACACCAGGATTAGATGATTTTACAGATAAGTTTGCCAGACTTTGAAGGAAGAGATCATTTCCCCCAACTTATTCCAAGAGCAAGTATAACTTGAAATTGAACAACACTGTATGAGGTGAGTCCATCATCACCAGTGTTGCTTATGAACACAAATGCAAAAATTCCAAACCACAAATTCAAAAGGTAAGGGAACAAATAATGAGACCTTTAAGGTCAGTGTTATAGACTCTGTGTCCCCTAAAATTCATATGGATAAAACCCTAATCCCTAATGAGATGGTATTAGGAGGTAGGGTCTTGGGAGGTAATTAGGTCTAGATGAGGTGATGAGGGTGGAGCCCCCGTGATGGGATTAGTGTCCTTACAGGAGGAGGAAGAGGCTGCAGCTCACACCATCTCTCTCTGCATGCACGTACCAAGGGAGGCTAAATGAGGAGCTAGCCAGGAAGTGGGCCCTCAGGAAGAACCCAGCGATGCTGGCACCCTCATCTCAGACTTCTAGCCGCCAGAACTGTGAGAAATAAGTGTTGTTTCAGCCCCCAGTCTCTAGTATTTTTGTTATAGCAGCTCGAACGCACTGAGACAGGCAAGGAAGCAGTCCGCTAAATTTTCTTATTAGTTTCAACAATTTGGAATAGAGTTCTTCCTTTACTATTATTTAATCTTAGCAACACTGAACTGGACTCCAAGACTGAAAATGAACTTCTTTGCCTTCTTCCTGATTTTAAAGGAAATGGTTCGAGTGTGCCACTATTAAGAATGTTGTTAGCTGTAGGTTTGTTAGATGGACTCCTGATCAGATTAGTGGAGTTCTTTCTGTTCCTGGTTTGCTCGTTTGGAAGAGACTTAGGAGACAGAACAACCAAGTGTAGTGAGTGGATTCTGTTTGGCTCCTGATTCCAATAAACCAAAAGCAGAAAGACAGTTTTTTGAGGTATTTGAGGAAATTTGATTATGGATTAGGTATTGGAGAACAACAATGAATCATTTTAACTTAGGTGTGGTCATGCATTGTGATCGTGTAAGAAAATGTCTGTTTTTAGTTTTTGTGTGGTAAAATATGCCTAATATAAAATTTCCCACTTTAGCCATTTTTAAGTGTACCAGTTCTGCAGCATTAAGTGCATTCACATTGTTGTGCAACCATCACCTCTGTCCATCTCCAGAACGTTTTCATCTTCCCAAGCTGAAACTCTGTTCTCCATTGAACACAAACTACCCAGCCCTCCCACCCTAGTCCCTGGAAACCACGCTCTACTTTCTGTCTCTATGAATTTGACTCCTCTAGCTACTGCATATAAGTGCATATAATATTTGCCTTTTTCTGAGTGGCTTATTTCACTTTGCATAATGTCTTCAAGGTTTATCCATGTTGTAGTCTGTGTCAGAATTTCCTTCCTTTTTAAAGCTAATATTCCATTGTGTACATCTACCACATTGTTTATCCATTCATCCATCAATGGACACGTGGGTGGCTTCTACTTTTTGGCTACTAGGAATGCTGCTAGGAATATGGGTGTACAAGTATCTGTTCAAGTCCCTGTTTTCAGTTGTTTCAGATATCCATGTATACTTAAAAGTGGGATTACTGGATCATGTGGTGATTCTGTGCTTGAGGAATTGCCAAACTGTTTTCTACAGTAGCTGCACCATTTCATGTTCCCACCATCAATGCACAAGGGTTCTACTTTCTCCACATCCTTGCCACTGCTTATTGAGAAAGTGTCCGTGTTTGTAATGGATTTATATGAAGTAGAGCTGAAGAAGAATTACTAGTCACTCATTGCCTACAGAGCAGCCATGCCCACCCATGGCACTGCAGGTCCCCACCAGCTGACAGGCAGTATGGCCATCAGCTTGGGCTGCCTTTGTTCTTAGCTGTGACTGTGCCTGTATGTGCCATGTGTGCCTATAAAATTTCCACTCTGTCTCTGAAAGACTTTAAGGGGAAAAAAGGAAAACACTCTGATTTGGTGATATGTGCATATGTAGTAAAACTGTTAGTTTTTAAAAGGCAAGAAAATGCTAGACATTATTCATGATTCTTGATACTTCTTGGGCAGGAGTGGGGGATGGCACCATAGTCTTGGTCAATGTTCTGGTTTTTAAGTTGGGTGCTGGTTTCCTTAGTTCCTTATTATGATGCCTCATTACCTCCATAAATTGCATATGTATAACCTTTTGTATCTTTAGTATGACATAACTTACATTTTTAATCCTCAACTAGTAACTTTTATTCATTAGGGCTGTGGTTCTTACTTGTTGGTCAAAGGCCCAGAGCTGGTCTGAAATTTAAGCTGGTATAGTCTAAGACAGAAAGAGAGAATAGAGCGAGTTTTATAAAGCTAAATTTATTCAATTTCAAGGATTGTATGTGTTCTTCAATTATATCTTCTCTCTTTGTTGTTAAGAGAAACTTCAGAAATGATCATAGAGTTAAAAGGATGCAGTTTGTTGTCTGTTTTATTGTCTTTACAAATGGCAAACAGAAAAAGTAGATGACCTTGTATAAGGTCATTACCATTGAAAAATATTTTCGCTGGTCCTTGAAATGAAAAATTCTAGGAATTATTGCCTCAGAGAACACAGAACTGTATTCATTAGCCAAATACCAAGGCTGGTGACACTCGATGTAGTGATTTTACTTACTACCTTTTACACAGAATGCATCTCTTCAACTTAGATAATTTAGAGGAACCATTGATTGGCCTTATCTAAAGACTCCTGAATAAATCTGAATTGCTCAGTGGAGACATACTCTAAGTCTGTAGAGCTAGATTCTCAAATATCACCTGATGATGATCACAACTAACATTTGAGTAAATACTCTACCATTGACTATTTTGTAGAGATTATCCCACTTAATCCTCAGAAATTTGATTATTGCCATTTAACTGATAATTGAAACTTTGACTAATGTCCTGCTCAGCATCACATAAGTCAGAAAAAGGGGAGCTAGAATTCAGAACCAGTTTGGCAGTATGACACTTCATCAACACTCATAGCTATTACTTAATTGGATACCTCGTGTGGCACCACCTGTGAAAAGCTAAAATGCTAAGGGCTGCAAAATAGGTCCTGAGTGCTGAATTCAGAACTCAGCCTGGTCCCTTTCAGTACCTCTCATATTTTGAATTGTCTGATAGTTAAATAGTCCAGAATCCTAGAGCTTGAAGGCAGGGGATGCAAAGTTCAGTGGAAACATTACAGTTTTACCACCAAGGTCTTCAAGTGCCCATGTAGGCAGTGACCTAACTGCATTTCTTTCTTGTGTCCCTGTGAGACATCAGCAAATACATTATGTAAATTCAGTTGGAGGCAAAAGACAAGGGGAGAAAGGAGTTCCAGGCTAACTCCAATGCCTGGTGGCTGAGGTATCGTGGGAAAAGGGAAGAAGATGGTATAGTTTCCAGCCAAGAGGCATAAAGAGAGGTTCAGAAGACAGTGGAGTGAAGTTTTTGAGTGAGAGAGCTTAAAACAAGGTGGAGGGCAATCAGATTCCTGAATCTCTTCAGAGATAAAGGAAAGGCAAAAGAAAATTCAGAGTGCTTCAAGATAATGTTGTAGGAAGTAGGAAAATGCTCAGATAAGGCAATGTGTTCTAATTCATATTGTAGTGAAGTGAAGGCTTTGAACTATGCTCCTATTTTCTCATTTTTAGATTCTTTATCTCTTCACATTTGTCTGTGAGCATTTGCCAGGACTCCTCCTCAGTCCTACATACTGCCTCCCAGCATTTCAAAATCCTTAAGAATTGTCTGCGGTTTCTCCCCTTCCTAGCAAGGTCAGACTTCCCCTTCTCTTTCTCTCATCCTTTCCTGTCCTCGCTTTTCTTCTTGTGTCAGTTGCCTCTTACTGTGTAACAAATCACTCCAAGTCACAGTGGCTTAAAACAACGGGCTGTCATCTCCCACAGTCTTAGGAAATGACGACGTTCAACTGGGTGATTCTTATGCAAGGTCTCTCCTGCAGTTGCAGTCAGATGCTGGCTGGGGTTGGAGTCCCCCGGCATCTGCACTGCGTTGGGCATCTAAGATGGCATCTTTATAACAGGTGTGGTGCCTCAGCTGAAGTGGTTGGAGGCTGACTGGACTCTTCCCTCTCTCCCTCCATCTGTCTCTTCATGTACCATATGGCCTCACTTCTGGTTATCTTGGGCTTCCTCACAGCATGGAGGTTCAGAGTAGTTGGACTTCTTACATGGTAACCATCGTTCCCCCAGATAAGCATTCCAAGAAACCTAAGTGGAAGGAAGTTCAAAGCTTGGAAGTCACTCAGCACTACTGTTGCTGCATTTTATTGGGGCAGAGAAGGTCACAGAGCCCACCCCAGGGGAGGGAGGGACCACCCAATGGTATGAATACAGGGAGGTGTGGGGATGTTGCACATATTGGGTATGATGCACTTCTCCAAACTAGCTACCACATTTCTGACTTATTGAAATTTCTGTTTACTCCTTATGACCAAAATGTCTTAAGTTACTGTCTTATATCTTGTATCACATCCATGATTTATGATTTCTTCTTTCTAGTTGTTGTTTATATTAATAGCAATTGAAAGACTTCTTTGAGGAATTCTTATGCATTCTTTCAAGTGTATCTTAACAATATACTTTTATTTATTGCTTTTAAAATTTAAGCACCCAAAAGGCCCTATAAAAAAAGCTATGTGACTGTTTTTTGTTGTTGTGTTTTGTTGGGGTTTTTTTTGGTTGTTGTTTTTTACAAAGTTCCTTTGGGAAATCAGATTTGATTCACTTTTTAACCACTGATGATAACATATCACACTTAAAAGGCAGATCAGTTTTAGGGAAAAGCAATACACCCTCATGTATGGGTGTCCTTTGGTGAACTCACCAACAAGATTGCTTTTCATGCTTAGCCACTAATTAGAAAACCTGTTCTCTTGTTGGGACTGAACCATGGTTTACTTTCTGGTTAGATATTTTTAAAAATTTTTATATATATATATATATATATATTTCTTTTTTTTACTTATATCAAGCTCTTACACAAGCCAAAGCTTATTGTTTTTACAACAACCCTCCTGCCAAAAATAGATAACTTGAATCTAAAAGATTTAGTATAGTCCCATGGCAGTTTCAGAAACTCTTTAAACTACCTATAGATGGCTTAGCTTTCCTTAGCTTCCGTAAATACCACTGAGGCCTTAGGTTCTTATAAAGAGTTATTGGCTTTTTTTTTTTTAAAGAAGCTAAATCTCCAAAGCTTTTCTCTAGTGATTATGGAGAACAACATATGTGGGAGAAAATGGGCAGCTGGAGGTGGCCAATAATTTGATTTTTTCCCCCCTACCCACAGCCCTGGGAACACTCTGCCATAAAGGATTAATTTGCTCATGAGATTTCACTGCGGTTGCCATTAAGAAAAAAACTAGCAGGAACAGTAGGGTAGAAACGTTTCCAAACCCTGGAGAAAAGAGTCAAGGATTTATGGTGGGAAGCAGAGCAGTCCTTTTTCTCTTTTGCAACGTTTATGAGTTAAGCATCTGAGGTTGATACCACTTGTCTCACACAGGACTTTACATAGACAACTGGAAGCTGGTTCTGAGAAATGATCATCAGTGGTTGTAGTTTTCCATAGTTTGTCTTGGTGCAGGGGAAAGATTTCATTTAAAAAAAAAAAAAGATTTCAGACTCCATTCTTTCCCAATTTTTAGAAAAGCATTAGAAAAAATAGCAAGGTATACTGTTGGTCATTCGCTTCCACGTTGTCTATCCTTTAGACTTGGATTCCGCATGCAGACTGAGTGGAGGGGTCCTGGCCTTGGAGGCCAGCAGCCCTCCCTTTGTTCCAGGAGAAGGGAGGGCAATGCACCTGGGTTAGAGCAGCATTTTTTCTGAAGCTTTACCCCAAACCCCTCCACAAAACTTTCTACGGAACAACAGGCAAAATATGAAGACCCTTGGATCTTTCAGGCTGAGGCCGAATGCGCTGCTCACCCCCCTCCCACCCTGAGGCCCCCTCCCAGAGCTCGCCTCAGGGCTACCCTGGGTCATGCCAACTGCTAGATGGGGGAAGATGACCAGACCTGAGGGGGCCAGGCAGCAGGAAGGAAAGGGGGCCGGGAAGGGGTGGCCAGGGCCAGGATCGCTAGGGACGTTCTTATTCATCGTTTTCTTCATCCTCACAACTTCCTTGGGAAGAAGCCCTGTTAATTCCTGCCTTTGTAGGTGAGGAAAACTGAAGCCAAGAGTTTAGGTAACTTGCTTTCATGCAACTTACTTCAACCAAGTACGTAAGGTATTTAAACCAAATAAAAATCTGAGAATTTCATTTAATCCTTGGGTAAAATGAGCGATCTTAATCTTAGCCCATCTGACAGCACAGCCACTGTTGGTCCTTGCCATCCCCCACCCCCATCCCTCTCCTAAGCCATTGGCAACCGGTAATCCATTTACGAATGAAATCGGGGCAGCTTTCTTGAGGTGAGCCTGTGGCACTTAGTCAAGTAACAATAGTTGTCACTCTCTCTTGTTTAATCTTATAGTGGAGTACGAGAAGGAGTTCTCCCCTGGCCAGCGGCACCACAAAGAGTTCAAGTTCAACTTATCCCAGATTCCTGAGGGTGAGGCGGTGACGGCTGCAGAGTTCCGAATCTACAAGGACTGTGTTGTGGGGAGTTTTAAAAACCAAACTTTTCTTATCAGCATTTATCAAGTCTTGCAGGAGCATCCGCACAGGTATGAAAGCTCAGGGAATCCCAGTGGGTGGGGCTGGCCCCCGTTTCTCACCCTGCCGTCATGAACCCCGAGGGTGTCTGTGCAAGGTGCTTTGGAGCTCAGGGCCAGCACGTGAGCACGATGAGCGATGTGTTCTGAATGGTAGTGTTCAGCCAGCAAGACAATTTTTTGTTACTAAAATGAAGATTTTCCAAATAGTTTCCTGTTCCTGAGCAAGCCAATGAACAGTATTAACTAAGCATCCTTTGTGATCAGAGAATATATACCTTATTGGGGATCAAACATTCCCCACCATTGCTCAGTGCCTGCTTTGAATAATGGGTGAGGGTGGTGAAAATAAATTCATACATGGAAGTCATGTAAGGGTGCTTACAAATGATACTAATTCAAGTTAGTGGAAAGCTGCGTGTTTGCATATAATATATACAAATATGTGATACAGTGTATCCGTGTGTGTGTATGTGTGTGTGTGTCTCGAATGTATCTCTTCTCATTTGGATACAAGGGAATCATAGACTATCCCCCCACCCATGTCTGTAATATTTTTGTTTTTTGAAATGAGGCCAGACTGTTTTTACAAAAGAACTTCAACAGAGTATGCTCTTGGGGCTGTCCACCAGTGATGAAGAACTTCCATGGAGGGATTTCTGGAGGATTAGAAGGGTCAAGGGAAGAAATATTGCAACAGCTAGTTCAATCCTGTAGCACACAGAAAGCAAGCCAGTGACCTTGACTTGTGCTTAGTATTTGGGGGTCAGTCAGGTGGGAATGGTGGGCCTGATGCAGAGATTAGCACCACTGCATACTTAGTGCACTTAACGTATAAACACAGCACGTGGTGGGACAGCCTGGCAATTAATTATATGGGAAATAGGCAAATAACAATTAAAGGAAGAGAGTACAGAGAGGGAGGGAACCCCACATCTACAAACTCTGCAAGGGATTTGTCAGCTTTGGATTCATACTCCCAAGTCAAGATTCTTGCTTTTGGTCTTGCAAGTCTGTTGACTTCCCAAGGATGTCCAAAGGTTTAGGAATGACTTTGGTTTCTCCTGAACTTATGGATTTGTGTGTAAAGCTCTACCACAAATATGCACACTAAAATAATAACGAACATTAACTTGCCCCATAAAAGGCTTATTTTGAGCGCATTGCCAACATTTGGCCCTTGTGCATATTCCAGTGTGTAATGAGGGAAACAGAGAAGAAGGAGACACATGCCAGGCTTTGAGGACACGTCATGGTGTTGAATATATGCACTGATGGTTGTATGTGAGTTCTTAGTAGGGATAGTTAAAAATAAAATATAGCCACTGTGGTAGCTATAACAGACCAACATTTCAGAAGGAAGGGAAGGTTTTCTGATGTCTGATTTTTACCCCTAAATAAAAGCATCATCAGTGACTTAACCATTAAGGGCCTCTTTTGGAATAATAAATGATTCGCTGGTAGATTTTTGTCTTTTGATATTTCAGAGAGAATTGATACTCTGTTGATTCCTTGGGCCTGCTTTAGCCATTGATTTTCAATCTGCCTAATTATCTGTCCACTGTATTTATCTGGTAGAAATAACCTACTAGTACATTTCTGGCTCAGACATTTGTTTGGAATACATGGTTTTCTCTGTTCTGCAGGAAAGGCTTTATAGTGAAAACACCAGATTGGGATTTCTGTAACTATGGGATTTTTCAAAATTATTATTATTTAAAAAATAGAGCTAGCAGACCATTTGTAAGGTTTATATTGAACTCCAGCCAAAGATGAACAGCTGCCTTGTGCTTAAGATGGTGGTGTCATACTTTCTCGAGGCCAGCAGTGAGTCTGGAAAACAAAATCCCAAACAGTCCCAACCTTTGATGACTCTGTCAAAGCAGACTTGTAATTTCTCTGCCTTCTAGGATAGGAGTATTTGGCGATTGGGTGTGTTTAACTTTTGTGCATAGGGAAGGGGAAATACGGGGAGGATTGGGAGAATTTCATGCTTTTGAAGGGCTCCAGTTTGGCCAACAGGAGATTTTCTTTTCTTATCAGTGGGCCAGGAGCCCAGGCCTCCCGCTGTCTCCTGATGTTCTTCCAGAGGCCTCCAGATTTAACTGCAGGACTCCTTCTGGGGAAGGTTTGATCTCCCCATCTGTACCGTCTTGGGGTGTCCTGGCTAAAAATGATCCTCCAGGCTTGTAAAGAAACTTATTTGTCTAATCTGTGTGTAAGTGAAATTTGTAGTATCTGATGGATTAACTTAATTTAACAAATGTTTGTTTTGCAAAAATAGTTGGCCTCCTTGAAAAAGAAAAATACAAAAAGGCAGGTTTTTCAATGCTGAGTCATACCTCAGCGAAGGCAGAAGTTATGTGTTGGGCCTCTTGATATAAAAGGCAGCTAAGAAGCCTAACCCAGGGCATGGTCAGAAAAGATTCTTGGAAGATGGGCCATTGCTATGAATTCTGCAGAAACATATTCCTCTTACTGATAAGAAATCACTGGACCAGGTAAGTTCAAAAAAGTGACTACCTGAATAGATGGTGCTTTGACTAAGAACAGGGAAACATTTGATTCTTTATTCAAAACCTGAGAATAAGCCATGAGATAGAATCTAAGTCCTGAAAAGATCTGGAGCACCCCAATAGAGCAGAGTTGGATCAGTAACCCAACGTGTACGGTTAAATCAGAGTAGCACGGGGTGTTAATATCTGGTGTTATAAATCATTATATTTTTATGATGACACTGGTAAAAATTGGCATTTGCATAGCACTTAGAGTTTGGAAAGAGTCTTCTCACCTCTTCCCTCACTAGGATTTAACCACTGACGCCATCAGATATGCAGGGCAGGCATGTTACCTTTTAGAGAATTGAACATGGCACATATGAATTTTGCCAAGTCCAGATTAGGCCTGCATTGTTGTCTGCTGTTTCCCAAAAGTCACCCCGATGACATGGGGTCAGTCCCAAGATAAAGGTGAAGTGCCAGAAAGAGGTAAGCAATCCCCTGAGGGCATGTCTCTCATCTCCATCTGCTTAGCTGTGATGCAGACACCCCGAGGATGCTTCTGTGTATATGTCCAACGAGATGGCTCTTAGCTGTGATGCAGACATCCCAAGGATGCTTCTGTGTGGATGTCCAACGAGATGGCTCTTAGCTGTGATGCAGACACCCCAAGGATGCTTCTGTGTGGATGTCCAACGAGATGGCTCTTAGCTGTGATGCAGACACCCCAAGGATGTTTCTGTGTGGATGTCCAATGAGATGGCTCTGTTGGGGGTGCAGATGTGTCAGTTAGAATTCAGCCCCTGGTTCTTTGACTTACCAGGCTTTTCTATTATTGATCTATTGAGCAATCATTCACCTGTTAGCAACTTTTCTAGAGGAAGGGTGTGGATGAAAAAAAAGACTAGAATAAATTTTATATGAAAGTATTTTAGTTATTCTGAGTGTTATCTATTGGTCCATTGACTTTACCATGTTCTCCCACAATTCATACACACTAAGCTGTCTTCGTGCTTGAAGCATAAAGGCTACTCTGAATACCTTTGACCTATATTTATGGTGGTAGCATGTTGCTTTTCAGAACATGTACTCATGATCTTTACTTTTATAGCACCTTTCCGATTAATAGTGCAATTCTGAGGCCTTTCAAGAATACTATTTTCATCTACATTTCTTATTTGGTTAAAGACACTCTTTTAGTGTTCTTAATTGAATTTCATATAATTAGAAGTCAAAGTCAAACAGCATCTCTTGAAAGCCAGCCAGAAATGTTTTCAGTGTCTGAAAGATAGCCTATTTGGTACATGAATTAGCCCACTTGCTCCTGCTAGTTTTGAAATTCCATGTTCTACTCTATATGTTTTGGCATTTGCATTGCTGGCGGTGATGGTCTGTCTTCTGTGTACATGATAACTTTTCTGCATTCTATCATGGTGCAGTCTGTGGAAGACATGTAGAGCGAGAATTAATTCCCAAATTTAAAATTCAATTCCTCCTGGTGTAAGCAATATCACAACCTACTCCTCTGTTTAGAAACAAAGTTTTTTTTTTCCTCGCATTCTTTCTCTTTTTCTTTTTTTAGTTCACATGTTTTAACTTCATTATCCTTAGGATGTGAAGAAATGCATCTTTGAATCAAGG
Source organism: Callorhinus ursinus (assembly GCF_003265705.2). Classification (NCBI taxonomy): domain Eukaryota; kingdom Metazoa; phylum Chordata; class Mammalia; order Carnivora; family Otariidae; genus Callorhinus; species Callorhinus ursinus. The sequence goes on from NW_027397088.1 coordinate 8,603,834, forward strand.
GAACAGGGCAATGCTGCATTAGAGATAGATTTTGAAACTGAGAGATTTCTTTAGGTCACCCAGAAGCTATGTTAGTAGAGTCCCTGGGAACAATCCCAGACTGAATTATTGCTTAAGCTAAATTTTTGACAAAGTTCACCATTTATGACCTATTTTACAGATAGAATGTAATTGTTTCAGGAGAGAACATAACTGTCAAAGGGCAAAAACACATTTTGCCAGAATTTTTCTTTTGATCATGTTCCTCTGAACCATTCACAGAGATAGAGAACACAGGAATAAGTGAGGGAAGGGGAATGAGAATGAGTTCAGGTTTGGACATGTTTGAGACAGGAGTAGACGCCCAAGAGGCAGTGAGATATGAAAGTTTTTAGCTCAGCAGAATGAGCTAACTAGAGTAGTAGATATTTGAGATCCTAAGTGAACTAGTGAAGTAGATTAAATAGCCTAGTTGTGTAAGAATAGAAATACATAATTGACCTAGTATCATTTATTGAAAATACTATCCTTTTTCCATGCACTTCAGTGGCATCTTTGTCATAAATCAGGTGACCATGTATGTGTGGGTCTGGTTCTAAGACCTGTATTCCGTTCCATTGGTTGACTTTTTCTTGTACCAATCTTATACTCTTCATTCTCTTTGTTTTATAAGAAGGCTTGATAACTGGTGTGTAAATTTTGAGACTTTCTTGCATTCCCACATAAATTGTAAAATCAGCATTTTAATTTCTGCGAAGAAATTTGCTGGGTTTCTGATTGGAATTGCATTAAATCTAGAGATCAATTTGGGAAGAATTGACTCTGGCTAATATAGAATGTTCCAATCTAAGACTGTGGCATTTATTTAGGCTTTCTTTCACTTTTCTGAATAATATTTTATAATTTTTTGTGTCTTGAATATTTTAACTTATAGATCATTAGAATTATTATAGATCATTAGAATATTCCAGGTTTTGAAGATTTTTTATGCTATTGTAAATAGTATTTTTAGCTTTTAAAAATTTCGGTGTCTAATTGTTTTTGCTCACATATAGAAATACAATTGGTTTTTGTATATTGCTCTTATATCCAGCAACCTTGCAAATTCACATAGTCATTCTAACAAATTTTTGTACAAAATTTTGGAATTTCTATAAATATCATATCTATAAATATCAGTTTTATTTCTTCTTTTATAATTATTATATTTTTTCTTCCTCTATTTTTCTTTTATTGTGCTGACTGGACATCCAGTACAATTTTGGGTGGTTTTTTTTTGTTTTTTTGTTTTGTTTTTTTAAAGATTTTATTTATTTGACAGAGAAAGACAGTGAGAGAGAGAACACAAGCAGGCGGAGTGGGAGAGGGAGAAGCAAACTCCCCGCTGAGCAAAGAGCCCAATGCGGGGCTCAATCCCAGGACCCTGGGATCATGACCAGAGCCGAAGGCAGATGCTTAACGACTGAGCCACCCAGGCGCCCCATCCAGTACAATTTTGAATTTGATTCAAAATTTTGTCTCAGATTAGAAATCCATATCAGATTTTGAATCTAATAGAAGAAAGATTTAAGATTTTAACATTAAGGATGACGTTTGCTAAAAATGTTTTTGTAGATACTCTACTAGAATAAAGAAGTTCTCTATTTCGGGTGCCTGGGTGGCTCAGTTGGTTAAGCTACTGCCTTCGGCTCAGGTCATGATCCTGGAGTCCCGGGATCGAGTCCCGCATCGGGCTCCCTGCTCAGCAGGGAGTCTGCTTCTCCCTCTGACCCAAACCCCTCTCATGCTCTCTCTCTCTCTCTCTCTCTCATTCTCTCTCTCAAATAAATAAATAAAATCTTTAAAAAAAAGTTCTCTATTTCTAGCTTGCTAAGAGTTTTTAATATTAGAAATTGGTGCAGAATTTTATTTAAAAAATTTCTGATATTTTTCCCTAAGTATTAATGTGATATACTACATTAAATAATTTCTTCCAATGATTCCAATGATTAAACCAACCTCCCATCCCTGGAACAAGCCCACTTGTGATTTATTATCCTTTTTATATAAGGCTAGATTCAAGGATCATGTCTGATTACTCCATTGCCTGGATCACCTATGGGTCTGTTCCCATTATCTATTTGTTCCCTTGATTTTTCCTCATTTGGTTTTATTTCTTTGAATGCCTGATAATTTCTTTAATTAAATTCTGGTCATTATCTATGCAAAATGTTTATAGATACTGTTATCTCTTTCCAGAGTGGATTTCATTTTCTTCTGGAAGGCAGACAAAATGCAGGGCAATGGCCTCATTTTTTTGTTCCAGTTGGGGTATTTAAGGATCTGTTAAGGATTATCTGTTTCTGGTTTCTCCCTTTCTCCTAAAGTTTAGCCGTTTAGGGGTCTCAGCTGAAGGTCTAGGATGTTTACCAGAGCCTCTCTCTTCCTTGGTGGGCTCTGAACTCCAATTTTTAACTCCCCAGCATTGAGAAACTGCCAAAAACTCTGCTTAGCTTTTTGTCCTCTAAGCAGTTTCTTTCTGCTTGTTTTCTCAGCTTCCTACTCCATGCATGCACAGCCTAATATTTGGCAAATCTCTCAGATGGAAATGTTGGAGTTCAAGGCAGCCAGGACTTGAAGAGGCAAGGTCTTATAGGAAGTGAACCCAAACTTCTGAGTTCACTTTTATGCAGCCCCTTTCCCCCTGGGACCTTAGCCCTTCAGGTCCAAGCTTCCTGAAGCTCCAATTTTTGTTCCTAGCCAGTGATATCACTCCAAGCTCTAGGCTGCTGCTCCTTTCTGTTTGATACTCATGCATCATGCCAAGAAAGATCAAATCCCCTGAAATGAAAAAGCAATACAAGGATGAGACAAATGCAGGGCTCACCTCCATGTATTTTTCTTCTCTCTGTGATCTTGACCCATCAAGTGTTGACTGTGTTGGTTGCTCTAAGATGACAACAAACAAGTTTATTTTTTCAGTTGTCCTTAGCAGGAGTGTTAGTGTGATACATCATAACCAGAAGGCTATGTCTTTGAAACATAGGATTTTTATTATTTTTATTTTGAAATCTTTATAATGAATCTCCACAAATGTTGATATGTGATCCATTAACCAAATGGTGTAGTTTGGGAAACAAGACCCGAACCTGGCAGTTGATCCCGTTCCAGGATCTAGAAGAGTAATTTCCTTAGAATAGCATTTCTTATGGATTGATTGCTCTACAAATGCTGTTGGATTTTCAGTGCTGCTTGCTGGAGTGAAGCAACATGAACCTTTATCTTCACTGAGGTATAAGTGAGATACCTGAGACTGTGTTCTTTTTTGAAGAGAAGGGCAAATTTGAGAAAGCCAGGAGAGGAGAACCTTATTGTAGTTGGGGCAGAAGGGAATCAGAGCCTCTTATCGCTGTGCCCAGCTGCACCTGTTTCTCTTTCCATATCTGCCTTTCACAAGTTTGATCCTCAGCGACTCCTGAAATCTTACTTTCTGATTTGATAATCTCTGGCACGCTCAGTGTGGGCCTCAGGTAAGCATTGAGTGTTTCTGTATTTGTTCCTTTGCCCCTGAAAAAAGGGGTACTCCAACTGACCCACAGCTCAGGTTATGTAACTGGTTAGTCTTGTCTCGTTATTCAAGTCCTGTTATACCTAGAATGATCTACCTGAAATTAAAACAAAAAGTGCAAGCAGCTACCAAACCTTATTCCTTAGCCTAAGTTCTGTTCTTTACAGAGGCACAGTGTAGAAGAGAATATTGCAGAGAGGAATTAAGATTATCATAAAGAGGTGTATACACTCAAAAGAATGCTGCATTTGGGGGAGGGGAGGAGTCAGGGAGTGGTGGGCAAGAGAAACTGTTGTTTGGGGACGGTTTACCCACTTGGTAAACATGGAAGAGAAAAGAAAATCCATCTTTATTCCTGGAAACTATGCCTTCTCTAGTATGCATTCCCAGAAACACATTGCTTTAGTTACGTGCATCTTATCAGGATGTCCAGCCTTGTGGGAGGCGGCCATGGTGGTAGCTAAGATTATCTTGGGAGATGTCTTTTTTTTTTTTTTTAAGTCCCAAATGAACAGCATTTTTCCTGTTCTGTTTCCCCATATTGTACAGGATATGGAAATGTAGGACTGGCGATGAAAATAAAACATAACGTTTGCACATGTTTAAAATGTGAAGAACTTCTCAATCTGTGCTTGATCACTAGGGCATGTTTCCCAGTGAGGGAGAACATTGTTTTGTTTATGTGGCCAAAGAGGTCAGGTTAGGTAGCCGTGAATTTGCATAAAGTAACCTGCTCTCTCCCTCCCTCCCTGTCTTGGACACAGAGAAGCAGGCCTTCTAATAATACTGCTGCTTTGGACTTGATCTTACTTGTGATTCTGATTATTGGTCTAACTTGATAACTCCCTGAGGGTAAGACCAATCCATAAGACAATCAAACATTTACTTGTGGAGCATTCTACACTTGCTTTGTACTATTTGAGGGAGAGGAGCAAGAAATCTTGAGAGTAATTAGCTTTGAACCTGAAGTCTAAAAACCAGGTGAGGGTAATACTAGTCATATTTAAGGGAGCAGGACTATGCTGTAGGTCAGTGGCTCTCACGGTGTGGTTCCCAGACCAGCAGCAGCATCACCTGGGAACCTGAGAATTGCAAATTCTCAGCCCCCACCCCAGGGACTCTGGGGGTGGGCCCAACGGTCTGTGTGCTAAGTCCTCCAGGGGATTCCAACATAGGCTGAACTTGAGAACCACTGCTATGATGATGAATGTGGGTGCAACACTGGAGCCGAGATACCTGGGTTCAATTCCTCCCTCTGTACTTACTGGCTCTAGGACTATGAGCAAGCTACTTACCCTTTTTGTGCCTCAATTTCCCTATCTGTAAGCCTGTGATGGCATGAATAGTATTTATCTCTTATGGTGGTTGTGAGGAGTTAGCATAATTAAAAGCATCTGTGTAGGAAACACCACGTAAGGGCTAGCTAGGTTCATATTCTGTCCTCAGAGTGATTTGTATTTGTTTGTTGAAGATGAAGTATTCCATACAGAGCTAAGTTGTCTTTGATATTTGAAACATCTCTGTATACCTTGCTAATCCTTGAGGTGAAATTGGTTAATATCAAGTGGCATAAAATCAACGAGAGCTTAGCTAATTATTTAAGAATAATGTGCACTTGCCCTCTTTACTCAAATCCATGTGTGGGTAGCAGCTTACCCTGATTTGTGGTGCTCTATTTTCAAATACCTTATTCTTTCCTATCCTTTTAGTGGCACATGTTTAAACATAATCCTCTATATATGATACAATATGTAAGAAGAAATTAAAAACACTTGTTTTACTAATTTTCTAAAATGATTGGCTTTTGACTTCCATTCTCTTTGAAATTTCAGTTTGCCTCATTGCATAAAGTCAGTTCATCACTCTGTGAATGTTGTTTTATATCTCAGTGTACCATTAGTGGTGAAGTGATGTTCTAAAGAAATAAAGGAACAAGACCACAGGCTCACTATATCAAATATTTCATAAATCTGTTTGCTTCCAACATATAAATTCCACTTTATCAAGAACAGTTCTTTCTAGGAAAGTGGTTAGTAGTAAGCAGAGCTGCACTTTGTCTAGGGCAGTGTGACCTTAATGGGTGCCATTTGTCGGGAAAGACCAAAGCTGGCCACTAGGAGCTCGGGTACTTCCTGCTCTTCTCCAAGGGCGAAAAAGAAAAAGACCCACTGTGTTTGCCAAGGTGCTTTCTACCTCTCAGCGTGATGGGAGTATCACCTGCAAGGGCAGGTGCTTTGGAGGCTTGAGTTGGGAGGGACCACATGGGGTGACTTTATCCACACACACCAGTTCTGCAGGTCTTATGAGTGATTTGGTGGTCAGTCAACTCTAGCTCCAGCGTGAAATTTGCTAGAAACTTCTGGGTTTTCTAGAAATCTCTTGTTAGACTTATTAATTGTTAACAACTTAATTTTCCCAGGAAGATAACAGTAGGAGGGAACTCATGCCCTCAAGTGGGATAACACCGAACATAAAATTATTGTATTCCTGAAGATAGAATGCATATTCATCATGAAACATGGGGTTCTGTGAGACGATAGAGAACAAAATAAGCAGTAAATTCTTTCAAAATCCTCTCTCTGGTTTCAGGATTTTCTTTCATGGTATGTTAACTTGAGCATGTCAGTCATCCCAATAGGAAGATCCAAATAATCCTGTCGTGGTGGTCACTTTGGCCAGACCTTAAGATTCTTTATCCACTGGTGACACATGTTTTAGATAAGAGCAACAGATCTTGATGGTGCTGAAGTGAGATTTAGAAGGGAACCCCTGTTTTTTTTATTTTTTATTTTTTTACATGGCAGAATCAGGTGCCTCTTACTGGCGGCTACACTTTCACAGTCAAGAGACTACGCAGGCTATCTGTCATTGACAAGGTCAACAGATGTGGGTCAGACCCAACCCATTTCACTGACTTTCATGTATTGGAAGGAAGCACCAAGGGTGAGCCAATGAGTTTGTTCCCTAAAGCTGTAATTCTGTCATTCTTTTTTTGTTTCTTTAAGTTCCTCAGGCGGTGTGAATGCGTGTCGGTAGTGTTCTCAGGCTAGACAGAGAATCTTCTGCATGGGAGGAAGAGTAGAGCAGGACTGCGAAGGTGACGGGAGTTCCAGCAGCAGGCAGCAGCTGTCTTTGGTCCCTTCCGGCACATACCTTTCACCCCTTCTGACCCTGGCCTTGATGGGAGAACCTGCTCATGATTTCCGATCACGTGCCAGTTCTGAGTATCTTAACGTGGTTCTGTATTTAGCCGATGTTGGTATCTGTGCACAGTGCAGTTGATCCCTTACCTTATTCTGAGCCCTTGTTCAGGATTTTCAACCTGTGCCCTGTGCTCTTCTGGACTCTGCTGTTTAGATAGGTCGTGGCTAAGAGTGTGGGCTCTGATTATAAGTTCTGGTCACCCCACTTAATACCTGTGCGACCTTCCTAAACCTAACCTCTGTAGGCTCCATGCCCTCAACTGTAGAAGAGAGATAGTAGTAGGACCTGCCTTTTTGGGGTCCCCAAGGAATAAAGGAGAGGCTCTTGGTGCATCCCGCATATTGAAGGCACACAGTAAATATTTGTTGCTCCTCTTCTATTTTGTCCAGTTATTTTAAGTGCATGCTCTACCTCTTCTTCCTTCCATGGACCTGAGCATCCTAGATTTCATACACATCAAAATTTGAGGCTGCCTCACTGCTGGTGAGCCACAGAGTTTTTTCTCATCTTTCTGGGCTCAGCTGTCTGCCTGCGTTTGTGTATGCCCCTGGTCTCTTAGGCAGTGAGGACCAGCGTTCTTCTCGTTGCACAGTCAGGGAAGGTGGTGGGGAAACAACTCAGCTGCCCAGGGACCCAGCGTGTCTGAGGAGCAGGCAGGAGAGAAAGCCAGGCTGCCCGCATCCACGAGTCCACACTTGCCCTGTGGATTTCATTCCCTCCATTTCACAATTGCGCCCTCCTTAGCGCCTTCCATTTTTACCCCAAGTTTAGTTTTGGATTTACGTTTTCCAAAATAAAAATAAAAAATGAAAAAAAGGGGGGGCGCCTGGGTGGCTCTGTTGTTAAGCATCTGCCTTCGGTTCAGGTCATGATCCCAGGGTCCTGGGATCGAGCCCTGCATCGGGCTCCCTGCTCAGCGGGGAGCCTGCTTCCCCCTCTCCCACTCCCCCTGCTTGTGTTCCCTCTCTCGCCGTCTCTCTCTCTGTGTCAAATAAATAAATAAAATCTTTAAAAATAAAAAAAATTTAATGGATTCATGTTTTCCCCTTTAATTCATGCCCTTTTTTCCTTCTCTCTGTTTCTCTCCTTTTTGGGACGATGGACTTCTGTCCCAGCCCGCACTTTCTCTTGTAATAGACTCCCATTTCCTTTTTCATCAACACTACTTTTTCCAAATAAAAGCTCATTCTAGGGCGCCTGGGTGGCTCAGTTGGTTGAGCGACTGCCTTTGGCTCAGGTCATGATCCTGGAGTTGCGGGATGGAGTCCCGCATCGGGCTCCCTGCTCAGCGGGGAGTCTGCTTCTCCCTCTGACCCTCCTCTCTCTCATGCTCTCTATCTCTCTCATTCTCTGTCTCTCAAATAAATAAATAAAATCTTAAAAAAAAAAAAAAAGCTCATTCTAGCTCTTTGTACCAGCTCTGCCACACTCCTATCTCGGACTGTATTTTTCTGCATCCTCGTGACAAGTCTTCAAGTATCATCTGCCAGGTGCGTCACCCAAGCTCCATAAGCAGTGACCCCCTTCCCTCAGGTGCAGCTTGGCGCCTTGGGATTCTCACCATGTCTTCATTCCAGAGGGTGCCATTCCGACGCAGACATGCCCGGGCTGCCTTTGGGACCGGGGCCACTTTTCCCACAGTGTCTGTGTTATTCCTGGATGAGGGTCTTCTCTGAATTTCCAGAATTTATGTCTTTTTCTATCTTCACTTCAAAGCTTTGCACTTGCAGTCCCCTCTCGCTGTTTTCCATGCACACCCCCTGCCTCCCTGCTCACAGTTACCTCGGTGCCGGGGGTAGTTTGTCAACAGGAGGTATGACACATGCACGTCGTTGGAGAGCACTTTACCCATGGCAGGCCTCCGCCGTGGCCCCCTGCACACTCTGGTCAGCAGCTGAGTAAACTCCTTTTCGCTGTACCTACTGTTTTAAGCTTGGAAAAGATGACACTAGAGCTGCCTCTAACTCTAAGCCATGTAAACAGGAAAAATTGTTTCCCCTCCGACATCTGAGACATTTAACGCGGGCCTCACAAGTATCTGATGGGGTAGAGAGAAATTGCATTCACTTGCCACAGGTGGTCTTTCTTAATAATCTCAAGCGGCAGCATGCTGGAATGAGAAACTGAGGCGGCGGGCTTCTCTCCGCTAGCTAGTGCTCTCACTAGCTTTTGACCGAGGTCGCATGGCTGCAAGCTCAAGTCTGAGTCTGATTCCCCAGCCGTACAATGGGGATCATGATATTCTGCCAGCTCTCAGGGTTGTTTTAAGGAAAGCAAAATGCATGAAAGCGCCTTATAACCAATTTCTTTTTTAAGATTTTATTCATTTATTCATGAGAGACAGAGCGGGGAGGCAGAGAGAGAAGCAAACTCCCCGCTGAGCAGGGAGCCCAATGCGGGACTTGATCCCAGGACCCTGGGATCACAACCTGAGCTGAAGGCAGACGCTTAACCGACTGAGCCACCCAGGCGCCCTATAACCAGTTTCAATGTACGGTGTCTATATGTAAAGCTCATCTTAAATGCAGTGTTCTAGTAATTTTTCTATCCTGTAAAAGGGCATTTGAATCTTTCCATGGCCAAAATGGTGCCCTGCCCTGTCCCGGGAATTCCTACCCATTTTCATGTCAGTGACCCTGGGATGTCAACTCAGATTCAGAGTATTCCAAAAATACATGAAGGAGACCATCCCCTAACACTGCTCTATCACGATGTGTGCAGGAGTGGGAAGAAACCCTCACTCCATCTTCTTACAACTCCTAGGGTTATGTTAGTTGAGAACTGTAAAAAATATACATATCTTTTTACACATATATAAATATAAAAAATATGAATTATATATAAATATATATTAATAAATAAATATGTGTATGTGAGTATATATGTAAAACTACTCCCTGTAGAGCCCAATGGAAGGAATGGATTCTAAGTTTGCCTACAAGAAGCCCGGCCATGGCTCATGGCTGTGCTGGGATGAACTTTTTTTTTTAGAAAGTTCCACGTGTGCTAACACTGCACATTTTTATTTATTCTCTTAAAGATTTTATTTATTTATTTGAGAGAGAGCACACGTCAGGTGAGAGGAGAGGGCGAAGCGGCTTCCCGCTGAGCAGGGAGCCCGATGTGGGGCTGGATCCCAGGACCCTGGAATCACGACCTGAGCTGAAGACAGAGATGCTCAACCGACTGAGCCACCCAGGCGCCCCTGGGATGAACTTTAGAATCACTCAACATCCACCCACAGCTACCCCGTCCACAGGAGAAAGGAGCCCACACTCAGCATGGACTGCTCAAAGGCCTTAATTAAAAGCAAGGAACTGATGATTACAAATAGGATGTGGCTTCTTGTTTCTCCTTATTTCACAGGAACTAACATATGAAGACTATCGGGTCCTCATTTTACAAAAAGAAAAAAATGAACAAAGCCACTTTTTTTGTTGTTGTTCATATGAATCCTAATTTTAATATTTTCCTAAACCTTTTCCTCATGCCTCACCCACTGCTCTCTTTTTAGAGTTGGCCATAAAGTAAGCAACAATACGATTTTCCTTCTTCCTCCTGCCCTCCCTTCCCTCCTTCCTTATACCCAAGAAAGACTCGGCATGCACAACCATAGCAAGGCCTTTGATAAAGTTGAGGGATCCATCTATGCTTGGGAGAAAATTCATTTCTGGAAAGTTCCCTAGCACATATGCCTCTCCAGATCGTGTCATGCATGTGTCCCGGGTGTCCCACGAGCCAGACATGCAGCAGGGCACTGTGCGTGATGCCTCCTGGGTAGACCCGATCTGAGCTGGCGTTTTCATTCTAACACCAAGGCAGGACAGAGCGGATGGGCTGAGAGGGCAGTGCGCGACTCACCACACCATGTTTTCTTTCTTTCAGAGACTCTGACCTATTTTTGTTGGATACCCGCATGGTGTGGGCCTCAGAAGAAGGCTGGTTGGAATTTGACATCACAGCCACTAGCAATCTGTGGGTCGTGACCCCGCAGCACAACATGGGGCTTCAGCTGAGCGTGGTGACTCGGGATGGTAAGTTTGCCAACATTGGCGAACAGCGTTCATCCCTTTGGTTTGCAATAGTTGTGGTAGAACCCTGGTTTCCAGTGGACACCACGGCTCCGGGATGACCGCACTTACTGTTCCCTCGTAACTGCTACTGAAAAGCAAAATCTCTCCCAGAGGCCTCCAGAAGGACTTGGAGATAAGTAGGTGGTCTGGGTTCCAGGGGCAACCATGGGAAAACGGCTCACAGAGGCAGGGGGAGCCCAGTCTACGTTCTGACTGTTGGGTAGGGGGGTAGGTTTGCACGAGAACCTTCCAGTGCCCCCTCCTCCTGCAGCACCAAAGCTCCACAGCTCAGGGTCCCCACACCAGTCCTCAGACAGGGTACACTCTGCCTGTGAAGTCTGTTCCCTCGCTGGTTGGGAGGCATACAAGTGGAAAGAATGGTTGTGTAGGGAAAAGTCCATCGGGACTGAGAGGCCTGGGAGTTCACACCACGCCTTGCTTTGATTCACAGAACTTCAGAAGGAGTGTTTTGATTTTGCTCTGAGCATGCTCTTCCCTCATGCTCACTCTGTGCTGGGCGCTTGGGCAGCTAGGGAACTGTCAGAACCAATAAAGACAGCTGTGCTGTGCTTTGCATTCAAGGACTCACCGTCAACCCTCGAGCGGCAGGCCTGGTGGGCAGAGACGGCCCTTACGACAAGCAGCCCTTCATGGTGGCCTTCTTCAAGGTCAGCGAGGTCCACGTGCGCACCACCAGGTCGGCCCCCGGGCGGCGCCGACAGCAGAACCGCAACCGCTCCACCCAGTCCCAGGACGTGTCGCGGGGCTCCAGCGCTTCTGGTAGGTGTGGGTGGAGCCCCTGTTTTCAGGAAGCCTGGTGGGCGCGTGGGCCTCAGTGAGAACAAGGACGTGCTGATGGTGTCAGCTTTGCATGGCTTCTGCCCAGAAATACAAAGGCTCACAGGTGCCTCGTCACCAACTATCTAGAAGGGTTCTTAGGGCCGTCAGAGGGGACCTTTGTTCTCCAGGGACTGAGTCTGCAGGCTGAAGACATCCCAAGTGTCTGGTTTTCTGGAAGAGCGTCCTTCCATTCGATAAGATTTCTCCAACTCCTCTTTCATTCACGTAAAGATCCTGAGAGCACTTAGGTGTTCTTCTAGTGGTGTTATGCCTGGGAGGTTGTGCTGTACAAACAAATTTTGTGTATTTGTGTAAGATGGACTCATATTGGTCAGTGTTCTTGGCTGAAAGTGATGGGAAGTCTGCTCAAACAACCGTCTCTGATGGATTTCGTTGGTTCGTTGAACTGGGAAGTCGAGGGTTCTAGCTGTACGCCTGGCTAGATTCCTGGGCTCACATGGTGTTAGGAATCTCGCTTTCTCTTCTTCTATTTTCCCTTGTTGGTGGCATTCTCAGAAAGACCAGGTCTGCATAGTGGTAAGGCAGGCAGCGGTCGTCCCAGGATCTTATCCCCCTTGGTAACCTCAGCTTCCGAAGAGAACCTCTCTGTCATGGTTGTAGCTTTAGTAGAAAGCCAGGCTGAGGCCGTGCACTCGTGACTTTGGGCAAATCCATTTCAGCTTCCAGTTTACTCATCTGTTAGGTGGGGATGGTTAACACTTGGTAGATTTGCTGGGATTACATGAGAAGTATTTGATCCGGTCCCTAATAATGCTCAAAGACAAGTTGCATCCAGTTGAAGGAAGCAGCTTCTGAGGGTGTATGTTAGGACCCTTGGAAAGGATGTACAGTGCTTCTGGAAGATGCATTGGTTCTTCCAGGTGACTGTTTAAAAGTGTCGTCGTCAGTGGCCAGAAAGACTTCATGCAACTTCCCTGAATACTCAATTTCTCTTTGGGAAGAAGTGTCTCCATTTTAGGTTCTGACTTAAGCCATTTCTCTTACGAGTAACTTAGCTGTGGAGCTTGAGGACCTACCACCCAGTGTGAGGTGACATTTTGCTGCTTTTGTCATCCTGGTGTTTCTTGGAAGCATGGCACAGTGTGGGTGTTCCCGTGTTTACCGCTGGAAACAGTTGGGCTTTAAAAAGAAAAAAGAAGAAGAAGAAATGATTGCTTTCCTTTATTCACTTCAGAGGAAGCCTGCTCTGTGTTTTCCTTCAGGGCATGATGATGGAGGCTGCTGGTGTGGTAGGCTTCAATTCATTAATGAACTGTGGTCACTTTGGTGCTAGGGCCCCAGACATGAAGGCAGCTCTTGAAATGTGGATTGCTTTTTAAAGTTGAAATTTCACTTGATTTATTCAACACCCCCTCCCCCAAGTACACACACCAGATTTTGTAATTAGGAAAACATGTCTCTGATTTTGGTTTTACCCATGTCATCCAATTATTCTCTTCCAAGTCCCTTTCCACTTTTTTTTTCAACCTGATAAGTTTCAATTAAACATGAGCATTAAAGTTGATCGAATGTGTAATAAGAGGCAAGTGTATCTGCTTTTCCTTGGTCTTCCCACCCCTACCTCCCAACCCAGTACTTGCAAAGATGCTTTGCTCCTTCCGGTGGTACTAGGACAAAAGAGTTCATGACAGGTACCCCTAGCCTCACCTGTTCAAAGGCCCAGAACCCCCTCCCCACCCACCACCACCACCACCACCAAGAAAGTATTTACCAAAAAGGATCCTTCTTCCCTCTTACTAGCTTCAGAGACCCTCTCAGGCTGGTCCGAGAAATTGGTTAGGTTAGGCCCACTGAAGTGCTACTTTATATATTTGGCATTTTCTTCCTTATTTATTCTTGCCATTAATGGGAGCAGACAGACAATGGAAGAGGTTGCTCCTGGAGAAGGGAATTCCTGAGAGACGGCCCCCTCCCCAGAGAAATGGGTCGTCCGGTTTGTGCTTTCTTTCCAGGCCAGTCTGGGACCGGATGTTGCCGGGCCTCCATGGACCAGGTAGATTCGGCCAAGACAAAAACGTTGTGGTCTCTGGTGTGACTCCAGGCAGGACTTTCCCTTTGCAAATCATCTGGAAGTTTGAAGGAAGAGATTACTTTGCCTCTGCTGCCCCCCTTCTTCCACAGAGTGCTCCCAGGGAATTAATATTTCTCCGTTGAAACCACCACCACCGGAAGCCCATCAGAGACCATCCTGCATCTGGGCAAAGAAGTGAACACAATCCATCAAGTTGCCTGTCATCAGGGTGAAACATGGCAGGGAAATACGGGGCTATTTTTGGAACTGAGCTGCAGATGCCTGGGCCGGCAGGGCAAGTCCACCATGAGGGAGACGCCAAGAGCCCCCACCCCACCTCCTCCCCACCAGAATCTGCTCTCACATCTGTACTTGGCCTTCAAGCCGGACTTTGCAAACACATGCACTGAAGTGTGGGTTTGGATCGAAGGCACCCTGGATGGTTTTCACTTGCTCTTGCTTCTCTGCAGCTGTCTGTTCCCAGTGAATAATGGATGTTGGCTGTGTCGCCCTTCTCCAGTGGGCTCGGATATCATCTGGACAGTGTTGTTTATCGCTTTTGCACATGTTTTAGGAATCATGGTCCAAGCCGTGCTGTGCAGCCCTGTTGGGGATTCCAGTGAATCCGGCAGTTCTTTCTCGGTCTCCGTTTCTACTAGCCTATTGCCCTGGGACAGCCTGCCCTCGGGTCCATTAGCTCTCATGTGCTGGTCTTTCTGGTTGCTTCCGTCCACCCTCTTCTAGAGTAGCTTTCTCTCGGGGTCCATTGCTTCATCTTCTGGGGGCCTGTGACACCACCTGGCCGGCTCATCACCAGGGCTGTGCACAAATGGCCTTGAGGGATGGTTCCATCGCAGGAGGTGGCGGGGGGGGTGGGGCTTGAGATGCCCATTGTGCTAATTTCTCGGATCTTTCCAAGACCTCGCTGCAGAGGGAGTCATTAATACCATGTCAAGTCATTTGGGGAGTCTGAGGTTCTCTGCCAGGTCAACCTGCTGGCTGCCAGCCCTGTGACTTGGAATTGCTCTTTGTTTTGGCAGATGACAGTTTGGGAACTTTTCTGCCACTTTTAACAGTTCATGTAGAATTAGACGACCTTCCGGCCTCTTTCATCCTTGATGTTTTTGTGGCCACCACGCACCTCTGCCAACCATCTGCGAACCATCGCGTCCTTATGACCCTCTCTGTCCTTTGGAATGAGTCCTTTGTTGCTTCCGATGCTGTGTGTTAACATTTCAGAGTCCTTTCTCCTTCTACCTCTTTCCAACCCACCCAAACATGTGTCTTTAAGGATCCTGGGGAAGGGGGGAGTGTGGCTCTGGTACATTTAGATATGCTATTGACCTTGTTGATAGTTTAGCTGTTGTATCTCTTGAACTTCCCAGGACCAGTCAGTATGCTTCCAGCATAAGAAAGGTAACTGGCCAGACAGTGGTTTGGGAACTTTGTGATGACCATGAAATCTTGCTGTAGACCTCAGGGAACACCAGTCAGTAGTAGGCTGGGGGCCTCATCCTGACAGATCAATGTTTATTTGGCCTTTTAGTCCCTGACAGGTGTCCCCACTAGGTCATCGTGTGCGTCCATGGGTTGGCATGCCAATGCTGAGTGAGCTGACCCTCTGTGGACATCCAAAGCTTGAGAAGAATGGATCTGGGTCAGGGTTTTGAGTTAGCTGTTTATGGTTCTTCAAAGGAATTAGAAATTGTCATTTGTCGTTTTGATCTTAAATTAAAATTTTAGGGCCTGCTGCTTGGCTTCCAGATGTCTTGGTCAAGAGGTAGAGGTTTGTTCAGGGCTTTCTAAATGAAATCAAATTTTAATTTTCCACAGCTGTGGTGGACAGGCATGGCGTTAGTGGTTCAAAAGTTAGAATCATTTCAAACTCCGTATTTATAATACTTGACTCATTCGCCATTAAGCTCCTTTGGGATAAACGTTATCAAGGAGTGATAGGTTCCCTTCTACCCCATCCCTCGGTTTACCCCTTATGAATATACTAATGGCCAATAATGCTGAAAGGCAGTAATAGAGAGGCATAAACAGGAGTTGGTAAGAGGCCTGAATAATTCACCAACTACCACCAACTCCCGAGAGGGTGCTGGGGACCAGGAGACTCAGTCCAGGAGGGAACAGGGAGGGCAGAGGTACTTAAAGTGCAGGGAGTCTTAGTGTTCAGTCTTTGAGAGAAGCCTTTGTCTTATTTTCAAGATACTTAATCTCTGTATTCTTTGATAATCAAGACAAAGGCTGAGAAAAGGCCAAAGTCCACCCAACTTAAATGACGCAGGAGATCTTGAAATCCCGGCCTCACAAAAGAACAGGACCTCCCTGTTGCCTCTCAGTCTAACCATCCAGGTTGTTAACAAAATCCAAATTCTGAAAATCAAGCTCCCCGCCCCCCAGCATTCAATGAGATTATTGACATCAGAACTCAAAATCTCAGTGTGGTTCCACAGTGTCCGGGGCACAAGGAGCTGGGCTTTCTCCAGCATGTGCCCAATGGCCATGTTGGTTCCATGGGCTAAGGGGGAGCCAGAGACTCGTTTTGGATGAGATGGGCTGAGAAGGCTGGGAGATGTGGAGAGATCAGGGGAGACGGAGGTGCCCTTTCAACAGCTGGGTGTTGTACTTGGCTCCGTCATTCTAGGAGAGAAGGGAAACGAGTTTCCTCTGGGAAGACTCCATAGCCTGGGCTCAGAAAAACTGGGAGCCCAGTGTGGAGCATGCCTCACTGTCCCCAGCAGCTGCCCCCTGTGTGGTCTACTGAGCAGGGTCGCCAGCCTGCGGGGGTCGGGAGAGCACAGCCGTGTAGCCCCTCTGCAGAAACCCTGGCCCGCAAGGTGGCCACCGGCCCCCTTCCCTCCTTCCCTCACACCTGGTTTCTTGTGCTTGCCTTGACTTTGTCCTTTGTTGCCCTTTCTCCCCTCAATGGACTCCTCAAGCAGGCCCATGTAGCCTTCCTGCTCGCTGCCTGCCCTGCAAGTCAGCATCATTGCTGCGCCGGTGCCTTCTCCTCCAGGACTCATTCCCCTGGGACTCTCCCGGGCGCCCGTGTTTCATTCCTGGTAGCCATTTGGCTACAGAAGTAAGCCAGCAGCCGGGCCTGAGCCCTCCCAGCCTATGGCTCCCTTGTGCTTCACTGTGGGTGGGGAGTTTCAAGAGGCGCCTGCAAGGAATGCTGGATGGGATGTGCCCCTGGTGGTCGGGACAGAACAGATGTGCGGTGCACGGGGCTGCCGCCTGGGGACAGGGAGGCCCTGAGGAGGTGAGACAGGCCCTGGGAGGTGAAGCGGGGACCTCGAGGGGCAGGAAGAAGGGGCCGAGCACTGGCAAGAGGGTCAGCGAAGAGCTGTGTGCGGTGGGCCCCGCAGCACTGACCTCCAGTGGCCCACCCCGCTGGGAAAGCCACCCCCGTCCCCTCCCAGCGGGACACTCGGATGTGGGAATGAGTGTCAGAAGTGTAAGGACACTTCTTGTCCTTACAAGAAGTCCCCGCGTGATCACCTTCCCCTCCTGCCTGTCTGCTGGGCTCCCGGTAAACCTGCCTCCGTACACCAGCGAGGTGCGCCTGCTCCGACATTAGCCAGGATGTCAGATATGGGACACGCCGGGCCCGGGGAGAGCGACACCGCCGGAGCGACCTGTCTGCGGAGCCGATGTTGCTCTCCCAGCTGGATGATTGATGGCACCACGCTGGTGCCCCGTGTCAGCGGCTGCAGTGCCAAGTGGGTGGTGGCACTGGCCGCCAGTTGGGCCACTGGGAATGGACGTGATAGTTTCTGTGCCACTGGTTTAATGATCCAGGAGGCCTGGGCAAGGGGCAGACGTCCCTTGACTAAGCGTTGGAAGAACCGCAGCTTACAGAGAACACACCACGCACCGCAGCCTGGCCTCCCCGACCCGGCCCTACTCGCCCTCACCTCTGCCGGGGACCGGGCCTTTCCCACCACAGAGCCTGGAGGATTTTGCCGAAGGATCTTCACTGAGGGGCAAACAGGCAGGGCCGTCTGGGGGCTTTAAAGGTGCTCCCCTTCCCCCAGGGTGGGGCCTCTGAAGCTTTCAAAGCCTGAAAATCTATGGCGAGGGAAAATGTGTCTCTCCTGTTTGAAAGTAGACTAGGGAGCGGCCCTTTTCTGGGTATGGGAGAAATGAACCCTGGGGGTTTTCATGATTGTTCGATTTTGTCATGTGATAACAGTATTTTGTACCCCAACCCACCTATGGCTGGGCCCTGCTTGTCCAGGTACTCAGGACAGCCACCCGGGGCCTGGTCAGGCTGGGCCTGAATCCCTGCCGGGTGGCTGGGCACTTGCCCGCCTTCTGCTCTAGGCCGAAGAATCCCACTGAATGAGTGGAAGCCAGATGGCACTTTCTGTGTTCAACTTTGAAAAAGTCAGATTCCCTGAAGCCTTCACCATGTCTGTATCCCGGGTGGCCCAAGACAGGCTTCGTGTGTGAAGAGGGCGATGTTGTCACCTGTATGTGCGCCTCTCCTCTGTGTCTCAAGTTCTAGAGTCTGCAGACTCAGCCGGGTGCCAGGGGACTCTGGCCTGAGGGTCTGAGATGGTGCTCCCACTCCCTGGTGAGTCTCCTGGTGCCGACTCAGGCCACCTGTGAGTCAGACGGAGGACAGTTGCCCTCTGGGATGTTTGTGTCGGCCTCCGGCCTATTGCTTATTTGGTTGGTTGGTTGGTTGGTTGGTTGCCTATGTCCAGCAGTATGGCTTCTTCTTTCTGCCTTCCCCTTGACTGGTGAACCCATTTGGACAAAGCTATGTTGCCTTCCTTTATCCCCACTGAAGGGGATGTGTTCCTGTCACTGGCTCTATCCAGACCATTCATCTAAACAAGTATCAAGGGGCCAGGGTGGGAGAATGTTTTTCTGCAATCTGTCAGTCCTTAAAAAAACAAACAAAACAGTGTGTGGCAGGGTAATTCCACCGTAGAACCCAGGGCACTGACCCCTGAGTGGCAGACACAGGTATTTTGAGGAGCACTGACCTTCACAAATATTTATATGCCCTCTGCCAGCACGGAACATGGAGTCATAAGGAAACCTAAGTGCAGCTTCAAAGTGTCTGTAGGAGGAAAAGCAGGAGAGTTGCATCCCCACCCCCCCTTTCCTCTCTCTGGCCCCGATCTCTCCTTAACAACAAAAATGCCAGTGTCTAGCTCTAAAAGAAATGGCTGTTCTTACCGAGGAAGTTCTTTTTGATGAGCGTTAAGAGAGTCCAGTTCCCAGGAGGCTCACAGACAGCTAGAACTGTTCATGAAGGTAGAAGCCGAGTCCTTTGCTGGGCCATCTTGGTTGGTCTTCCTGGTGGCTAGCCCCCATCCTGAACCTCTGGAGGGAAACAAGAGTTGGAAGTGTCAGGCAATTTCATGGTTTTTCTAGCTCTGCCAGGATATAATATATCTTATTATATCACACTGCCCGTGTCCACCGACCTGGGAAGGAAAGGTATCCCAGAAATCCCTGCCTTTCACAGGGCTAACGATTCCAAGCTGGACTTTGGGAGATCATGGTCCCCAGCACAGAGAAGGCATTTGGGGGGACGTTTACTTTGTGGGGACCCAAGCCAACTGAGGTCGGGCAGGGAAAATTCCGGACGGATACTATAAGTAGGGGGAAGACAGAACCTATCATCTAACCCAGGACCACTTCAAGAGTGCAAGGAACCGGGGCCGTGGGGTCTTCAGACTTGCTGTTGGCGGGAGAGGTAGAGGTGCAAGGCCAGAGGGCTGCAGGCGAGGTCAGAAGGGCCGCGAGCGCGCACCTCCCATGTCCCCACGGGCATGGTGGGGCTAAGCCACACCAAACTGCAATGGCAAACGTCCACCAGCCGTGTGCCCAGCGGGTAGAAAGAAGATAGGGCTTTTTAATAAACACAGAGTGGCCTTCACCAGGCTGTTCTACAACAGGCCACCCCAGGGCCTTCACATTTACCGTTCCCACCATGCGGATTATTCTTCCCCCAGAGAGCCTCCTGCCTTGCTCCTGACATTCCTGCAGGTCTCTGCTTAGAAGACACCTTACCGGAGAGAGGGGTCCACCAAGCCCTATAGATGGTGACCCCTCCCCTCGCACCCTGCACTCCCTATCCCCTAACTACTGAGTGATAACTTAGCCCACCAAGGCCCTTCTTGACTACATGGGAAGAGAAGCAGACTCGAATTAAAATGAAAAATAAGCATATCAGGAACCCATCCAACCGACAAGAAGGCTGGAGAACCAAACACAGGGAATCAAGTGATCCAGCTCAGACCTGGTCACAAGGACGATGTGGTTTGGATGCCATCACCTGGGACACTTGCTGCCATGCCACCCATTCTTGGTTTCCCCTTGGGGTCACTCCCTCAAAGGTGGGGGCTTCTGCACGGCTTTATTGAAGTCAAGAGCCTGTACTCAGCATCCAGGGGACAAAGGCAGGAGCCCTCTGATGGGAGATGGGGACTTGATTCCCTCCTGTCCCATATTCCATATAGGAATTCCTATATCCCCAGAATTCCATATAGGAATTCTCCACATGAGAGGTGTTCCTGGAAGCCGGGTAGCCCACACGAGAAAATATCCACCACAGCCAGGTATGGAATTCTGGGTTGATGGCATCATTCTTATGGTATTAAACTTCATATGGTATAGATTTTTGTTGCAAAGAAGTTTGCTGTCCATCTGCCTTGTGTTCCTTTGTGGTGAATTTTCTTTCTATCTTCTGATAGCGTTTAAGAATTTCCCTACGTTTAATGTACTACAGTTCCACCACGTGTGGCTCGATAGGAATTTATTTACTCTGCTTAGGACTCACTGTGCCCTTCCAAAATAAAGATGATTGCTTTTCTTCACTTCTAGAAAATTCCCACACATCCCTATATTCAGTGATTACTCCCCCAATATTCTCTTCAGAAATTCATTGGCCTTTTCATTCTGTCTTCCATTATCTCTTTATATAGAGAGAGAGTCCTGTTTTCGAGCCTCTGCACTCTGGGCTATAGTTGGGGACATTTCTTCAAATTCGTTGTTCTGTTCTCCATTCCTCTCTTCATTTGTGTCTAATCTGATGTTTAACCCATCCATTTCATTTTTACCTTCAGTAGAACTTTATAAAGTTCCATTTCGTTCCCTTTCATGTCCGCCTGTTCTTTTATGATGTTTTTTTCTCCATAATGTCCTTGCTTTAGGGTTTCTGTTTCTTATTTTATCTCTTCCATTATTTTATGTATTCTTTTTTGTAATTGCACTCAGAGACTACTCTTGCCTGTGGTCCCTGTGTTTTTTCTTATTCTAACTTTCCTTTTGGGATAGTTTCTTTGTGTGCTTGATGTTTTCTTGAGGGATTATTTTTAGCAGAAGGTTTTTGTCTTGCTTTGTGGTGGTGGTGGTTTATGGGTTGTTTTTGTTTTCATTTTTTACTGAGAGTCTTCAGTGCCCTCCATTGTGAAAATTTCCCTCCAGTGTGGCTTTGCAGTCACTTCTTCTGAGTACTTGGAATTATAGCTCGGGTTGTTCTGCAAGCTGAAGAAGCCAAGAAGGGAGAATGAACAAATTTAGGATGAGCAAATCACCTTAAAAAGGTAGCCTGTCTCTCCTCCCAGGGTAGGTGACTGAGCTGCGTCAGTACTGTTTGTCTCTTTGCCTCACAAACTCGTGAGATCCGCATGTCTTGTCTTACTTCAGTGCCAAGAGGCCCAGGAGTACAAGTAACAGAAACCTAGTGCAAATAGGCTTTAAACAATTAGGTAATTGGCTATGTGATTTAAAAGGGCAAGGGTGGCATGCCCGTGACCTGTATCCGTCAAAGTCCATTGTAGATTAAGAACCTTTCTCTGGAGTCTTCCTTTTCATCTCTCTGTAACACCACTACCAGGTTGATCCTTTGGAATCATCGTTCCGAACATATCCCTCTCTGGCTCAAACCCCTTCTTCACAGGCTTACTTTAATGCCTCTAGTAGAAAGTCCACATCATTTTGGTTGGCATTCTAGGCCATTCATTTCCCCAGCTTTATCTCACCTGATTGATTCATCTTCACATATCCTTAAATTCATTCCACCTGACCACTCGCTCTTCCTCTCGCTCCCACCTTAACTGACTCTTCTCCGAACTCCCAGCGGGACTTCTCCATAACACTGGCCCATAGCGTCCGCATTGTTGTGTATTTGCGTTAGTTGTGTCCATGTCTCATACCACCCCTTTGGTTCTCTCAGTCCCTCGAGGCTGCAAGCCTCGTGTCACTTATTTTCCAATTCCCTGTGCTGCCTAGCAGAGGACACCTCACAGAAGAGCTGCTCCAGTTGGGCCTAAATGAACCTGGGCCCTCCCATTCCTCTAGGTTGGGACAGGCTAACGGCTCCTGCATCACACAGGGGAGTTACACGTGCTTTGGGGGGTTCTCACAGGACACCACTGTCCTAGGACTCGTTGCTTTGGTGCAGGTCAAAGGCTCAACCCTGGAAGTGAGCCTGGGGACCAATGCTGGAGAGAGAGCCAGCTCTGCTGCAGGGTCTCCCTCTGTCTCTGACTCCCTCTTAGGTAGGCGCCACTCCGTTACCCTTCCTTCAGGATGCTTTCCTGACCCAGCTACCCTCACGGCCCCTGTGCAGCTTCAAGACTGTCCTGTGTGCATTATAGCAAATCCTGCCTGGTATAGTTGTCTTGTACCGTGAATACGATGTCTTCCAAGTCAGGAGCCCAAGGGGTGTTTTAGGGCCCCTTGGTGTACCCTCTCCCACAGGCCCTGCATACAGCAGGGGCTCACAGTGCACATGTGTTGCTCACGAGTCCGTTCAGCTCAGTGATGACATTGTGTGCCAGTCTGCCCAGCATGCACCCCAGAGTGAACAAGATGGTGTGAGTGAGGACCTGGGAGCCACGGAACCTGATGGAGCTGTTTGGTGCCCACATTTATGTTGATCAGGGGCCTTGTTCACTGCTGTCGTGAGCCTCATAAAGGGCCTGGCCCACGGCAAAGCCTCCCATGTCAGTATTTAAATGAAAGAATGAATGAGTTAATGGGCGCATCTTATCTCCTCCGACAGATTACAACAGCAGTGAGTTGAAAACGGCCTGCAGGAAGCATGAGCTTTATGTGAGCTTCCAAGACCTGGGCTGGCAGGTGAGTTCTCTGGACAACAACGGGAACAAATGTCCTTTCCCATCTTCATGGCAGTGGCTGTCCTCGAAGAACTTGAGCTTTAGGGCCGAGGTGATTCCCATGTGAAGGTACTTGGGAGCTCTTCCGGATGCCTGGGCTTCTGGAGGAAGGCAGAGGAAGGACCAGGCTCCTTGTGGACCAGCACCGCCCCCCCCACCCCTACATCTTCCCAGGGAGCCAGGTTCCCAAGTTCCGTGTACCTCAGAATCAGTCCCACGTTCCCAGCGCTCTTCCTCCATTCTTTCAGAATCCATGAGGCATGGACTTTGGCGTTTGTGTTTTGAGAAAGGGTTGGAGAAACTGATCTAACAGTTATCCAATGGCTATACATTGACTCACCCAAATTACCTAGAAGAACACAAATGGTTAGCCCCACACCTGAGAGCCACCACTAGTTTATAAGAAGCGAATTCTAGGTGACAAGTGATAGGAAATCGAGTTTGTATATGCAGATGGTGTTATGATGACAGGGCGTACTTGAGGCTCCTTTGGGTCCGGGTGCCTAAAGCCAGCCCCCTATGCTTCCAGGCCTCGCAAGTGGGTAGCAGCTAAGGCTTTGTGGGCCTGTGAAGGGGGAGAGCACTCTGGAGCCAGATGAACTAGGCTCACCCCCTAGCTTTTGCCACTAGAACATGAACGTGCCCTCCCTGGGCCTGCCTGCCCAGCTGTCCAGTGTGAGGAGTCCATTGTCACAGGATTCCTGGAACGCAGATGATGTAAGGAGTGTATGCTGATCACATGTGGGGTCCTTTTGCTTTCACCTAAGGACTGGATCATCGCACCCAAGGGCTACGCCGCCAACTACTGTGATGGAGAATGCTCCTTCCCACTCAACGCGCACATGAACGCAACGAACCACGCAATTGTGCAGACGCTGGTGAGCTCCCAGGGACCCCTTTCGCTTTAGAGGTAGGAGTAAGCCGAGACCAGGTATGGCTTCTAACGGTGCCTTTCCCCTTCTGTTTTGCAACAGGTTCACCTTATGAATCCTGAGTATGTCCCCAAACCATGCTGTGCGCCAACCAAACTAAACGCCATCTCAGTTCTTTACTTTGATGACAACTCGAATGTCATCTTGAAAAAATACAGGAATATGGTTGTCAGAGCTTGTGGATGCCACTAACTCGAAACCAGTTGCTGGGGACACAAATATGGCCTTGGGTTCCCAGATGACATCTGCCTTAAAAAACATTCAGAAGCACGGCGAAGGGGGAGGCAAGCCTTTGAAGCCGCCCTGGGCTGGTTGGTGCCTTACTGCCCAAGGAAGAACTTAAAGGGCCTCGTTAAGAATTTGCTCACACGGTAGATAACGTGGGCAGTTGCTGGTCTGCAGGAAGCGGGGTTTGGATGTCTGTAGTATGAAGTCTGGGAACTACAGAAACGTAACTTTGAAGGGTTCCCCCTAACCCCCCCCAAAAAAGAGCCCACCAAAATTAGTTTTAGCTTTAGACCAAGCTATTTGTGGTGTTAGTGAGTCAATAGGGAAAATAATCTTAAAGGAGTAAGAGTACTCTTGGCTAAAGTACCAGCCGGTTCTGTAGTGTCCGTCGGAGGTAGATCTATATAGACAACGGGAACTGGGCGGAAATGCCTCCCTTCACAGACGGCCTCGGCGCAGGGCAGGTTCAAGCAGGGGCAGCAGCCCGGGCCGACCCGGGGGCTCCGTGAAGTGCCTTTTCTTTCCGCCCCTGCCCTTAGCGTTTGTGCTGGAGTTGTGTCCGTGTGAAAATACAGTCATTTCGGTCAAACCAACCGTGTCATTTCCACACCTCAGTCCCTACCCCCCCATTAGCTGTTCTCCTTGCTAGCACCCAAAGTAGAGCGAGCGGGTGTTGCGGGGAGGCCGGGGAGGCACGTTAGCCGGGCGCCGCGGGAAACCAGTGCTGCACCTCTTCTCTTTTGGGATGGCTCTCCGAAAAGCACGTTCACTCCAGGAACGCCGGCTCTAATATTTCACCTATTTCAGTAAAATGGTTCCATGCCTTTTCCTTGACAGCATGCCAAGTGGCGGGGTTAGGTCCAGCAAAGGAAACAAAATGGGGAAGGACCGCCAGGAGAGGGTCTGGATAGGCATGCCCTTATGAACCCAAATCCCAGTTTTCTCTTGTAGAAAGGAAGACTCAGATGAAATCGTAGAATATTTTTAAAGTGTCTTTTTCACGATCATGTACTAGGAAGCCAATTTCATACTAAACTGATTAAATAATACATTTATGATCTAAAACTGTTTGCACTTACAGCTTTTTTGTAAATATAAACTATAATTTATTGTCTATTTTATATCTGTTTTGCTGTAACATTTAAGGAAAGACCAGACTTTTTTTTTTTTAAAAAGTTTATTTAGAAAGTATCATAGTGTAAACAAATTGTACCACTTGGATTTTCTTTTAATACAAGACTCATGATGCAAAGCTGAAGCCACTCATGAGGATTGTGCTTCTCTAGAAAGTTGGGGTTTTTAAAAGACCATCTGTGAACCATACATAATTAATAAAGATTTCCTTTAAGGCAGAGACTGGCCGAGACCCTGCTCTGTTGTCTTCTGCTGCAGGCAGCAGAAGGGACCTTGTTTCTCAGGGTCCCACCCCCAGTGACCGTGTGTCCACTGACCGCACCCACCCCGAGCATGGGAAGTGGGGCGAAGAGCGTTGGGAAGGGAGGGATTATGATGAGAAGTAACTTGATGGCCAAGAACACACAGGTACGTATCCGCAGGGAGCCTAGTCCGATGGGTGCTTCTTTTCAAGTGTGACAGTAAAACTGCTTAACAACTAGGATGGCGTGGCTGACAAGGGTGCTGGCAGGGGCGGTAATGGGGCCCGAGTCAGCCCTGACCCAGCCCTGCCTAGCTCAGTCTTTGGTCTTGAGGCCAACTGGATCCCACTCTTCACACACACAGAGTTGACCTCTTCCGAGGCAGACAAAGTACAGTAAGCCTCTAGAACAACTACCCAGAAGCAGGATCTGAAGCTGCTTCCAGCTGGGGGGCCTCCCTGGTTCCGATACCCAGGCCTGGGAAGGCTCACCTAAGCCCTCTCGCCCCAGGTGACAACAACCAGAATTGTTCTAGGAGTTAACAGAATAGTCAGGACAAGCCTTGTGGAACTTCCCATGCCCACATTTTCTGTGGGAGACATCAAGTCTTCGTGATGACCTAACAAGAAGTCTTCCAGCCATGGGATAACAGAAGCATCGAGAGAGAGAGAGAGAGAGAGAGAGAGAGAGAGAGAGAGACAGACACATGCGCACACACACGAGGTTATGGCACCAGCATTCTCTTACCCAGGCACGTGTCAGAAGTACCACTGCCTTCATTATGGCTGACCTCTCGCCATAAGAGGAGTATTAACAGAAACAGCAAAGCCAGGGGTGGATATGGAGGTATCTTCCAGAGGTGTGGGGTTTCTGTTTTTAGATCTGCTCCAAGCTACTAAGCAACACATTATTAAGAAGTCAGTTTTGACCTTCAGATCAGGAGTATCACTACTGCCGCCGTCCGGAGCCCGTGAGCAGCTCACAAGTGACGCTTTAGATGACGCGTTGTGCACCACAGTCACTCAGGAGCCAAAAAGAGTTCAGCAATTTGATTTTCCTCAGCTCTATTTTAGTCTCAAAGGAAACCACTGAGATTCCTCAAGAGAAGGGTGAAGGGGATGACAGATCGCCATGGAAAATAGTTTGTGAAGGGATCGTGAGTTACGTGTTTACTTAGAGAAACTTAGTAAAGAATCCGTAGAGAGTGTTGGCTTAAAAAACACACACACAAAGAAGATACCACAAGTTTAGTACATTCAGCTCTCTGAAAACCCACCAGGTGAGAGTCCACAACACCGGCATGATTCAGCTCCAACAGCCGGGGCTCAGGCGGCCGGGCGACGGGCCAGTGGGCCCTACAGCTCGTCCCTGGCCTGACGGAGGACGAAGCGGTGCAGCGAGTCAAGGTCCCTGCCGCCACTGTGCTCGCTGACTCTCCGCCCTCCGCGGAAGAGCAACAATGTGGGATAGCCTCGTACCTTTTAAAAAAAAAAAAAAAGGAAGTATGAAGACCAGTGGTCCAGGTCACACGCAGATTGCTTCTTAAATAAAACCAGAAAAACTCCTAAAGTTGTGACCAGGAAAGTTTGTGGTTAAATTTTTAAAAGGTACAGACCATTTAAAAAGTACCAGCAAGCAAAGCCTTGGGGCTCCTCACTTTCCCATCCAAAAGTACATTCGAGATTAGTGTCAAAGGAAGGACTTGGCCCAAAGGGAGAGCTTCTGGAGCTTTTGTGTGCAGGCCATCACCTGGGGCCCCGGCGAACACGCACGTCCTGACGCAGCAGGTCCAGCTGGGGCCTAAGACTCTGCATTTCTGACAAGCCCCTGGTGACACCCAGCCACTCTGCGGGCCACTCTGCATGGCAGCAGCATCCTCGAGAACACACATTTTCCAGCTGCAACAGCTGCAATGCACTTCTTTCCTAAGACGTTAAGGAACCAAGAAAACGGCATCTTCTAGTGAGAAGTAAATGTCTATGCTACATCTGTATTTTTTTTTCTCCCCTAAAGATTTTATTTATTGAGAGAACATGCACTTGCAAGCAGGGGAGGGGCACAGGGAGAGGGAGAGAGAATCTCAAGCAGGCTCCCCGCTGAGCATGGACCCCCCCCCCCCGACGTGAGGCTCCATCCCACGATCCTGACATCACAACCTGAGCTGAAATCAGGAGCTGGACGCTCAACCAACTGAGTCACCCAGGCGCCCCTAAGTTTATACTCAAACGAATGAGGTAAGAAGCTCCAGAGCCTCAAAGTGCTTTAAGAAAACAACACAGCGCGCCTGGGTGGCTCAGTTGGTTAAGCGACTGCCTTCGGCTCAGGTCATGATCCTGGAGTCCCGCATCGAGTCCCGCATCAGGCTCCCTGCTCAGCGGGGAGTCTGCTTCTCTCTCTGACCCTCTTCCCTCTCATGCTCTCTCTCATTCTCTCTCAAATAAATAAAATCTTAAAAAAAAAACAACACAAAAACAAAAACGTAAATTACAAATCTTCTAGGCCCTCAGACTGTGCTAACAGCTCAGAAAGCGGAAACAGTTAAACAAAAGACCAAAGCACAGACTAGCTTGCTGGGATGGCCCTTTCAGGAGGAAGTTCAACTGCTTCCTTTATTCAACCATCGTGCCTTAGAACACAGGCGCATGTCTGAAAGATAAGCCACTTAGGGGTTTGAGACAAAGGCTAAGGTCAGCTGACTGCTGAGCCAGCCAAAGAGGCTGTGGAGGTGGCACCCCATTCTGAAGCTTGGACTCTCGTTACTGCCCAGACTTCTCTGCAGACAGCAAGCCCTAAAATCCCCCAGTGAAAGGTGGATCGCTAATGGGAGAAAAGCCATTCCTTTGACAGAGCATCTCTTTTGCTTTTCAAAATGAGAACAAAGCAGGAGCCTCAAGGGGACACGAGGAACACTCAGCCGAGAAGACGAGGGCAGTGTGGGTCACCGGGTGGCCCCCAGCGCGCCGGAGGACGGCTCCGTGTGGGTGCGCTCCCTGCACTCGGGGCCCCCGGGAGGGTTTTCAGCCACATGTACCCACCGAGTACTTGCTGCAAATATCCCGCTCTGCAGTGCAGTCCACCTCCGCGACCTTGACCTCTGCCAGACCAGGGAACTCCTTTCTAGAGAGTTCCTCCCACGTCGGAGCCAGGTTCTTACAATGGCCACACCTGGGAAGAGAACCACCACAGCGCTGTGGAAGTCCTGGGTCTCGCTCCCTCACCCACAGTCCTCTGCCCAGCCTGGCCCAGCGTCTTCTGTATGGCCTAGAAATTTATAAAACATCAAATTCTCCCCGCTGGACGCCCTAACCTTTTCTCCTCCTCCGTCCCAGACAAGGGATTCAAAGTCAATCCCAAGTAGACTTGTGGGTAGCCTAACAGAAGCAAGCTGGTCTGGAAGCGAGTTTAGATTCCAAGACCCCTTCCAGGATGGGGTGACCGGAGCTAACTGGCCTATGAATGAATCCGATGCACCGTGAGCACGAGCTGGTGGACAGGAAGCAAAACCAACTCCACACGTTTTTTTAAAAATGCTTCATTTTATTTATTTTTTTTAATTTTTTTTAAAGATTTTATTTATTTATTTTGAGAGAGAGAATGAGATAGATAGAGAGAGCGAGAGGGGGGAGTCAGAGGGAGGAGCAGACTCCCTGCTGAGCAGGGAGCCCGATGCGGGACTCGATCCCGGGACTCCAGGATCATGACCTGAGCCGAAGGCAGTTGCTTAACCAACTGAGCCACCCAGGCTCCCTAAAAATGCTTCATTTTAGATTTGATCACTGTGGTCTCGAAGTTTCAAGACATTAAAGCTTCCCTGAGCACCTTCCCTCTTAACCATTATTTGATCTATAAAGCTTCAAGGTTGTTTTTTTTTTTAAATAGAAAATAACAGATTTAAAGGCATCATTGACTAGTGTTTCTATTTTTTTATTTTTAAGATTTATTTTAGAGAGCGAGCAGGGGGAGGGGCAGAGGGAGAGAGTGAGCCTGACATGGGGCTCGATCTCACAACCCTGAGATCATGACTTGAGTAGAAAGCAAGAGTCAGATGCTTAACCGACTGTGCCACGCAGGCGCCCCGTGTTTCCAGTCTTTAAGGATAAACGCTGCACAGTGCATGGGAGTCATGTGCTCACTGACTTCTCTCCACCACCGTGGTTTCTCCTGAACACCCAGAATGGCACCAACTGAAGAAGAGCCTACACAATTGTGCCTCTTTAGAGACAGAATCTCACACTCTCCTTGAGATGCTGCTTTTCTAAGTGGATTGTTTGTGAAGACAAAGCATTCTTCCCATTTTACAGGTGAGAAAACTGAGGTTCAAAGGCAAGAAGGGCATACAGAGTGACAGCTGCGCAGGAAAGTCTCGGCACCTGCCATCCGCCCACCCCAGGCAGCCCTGGTCACGGACCGGGTGTCCTGCTGTGCCCCAGTCCCCGAGGGCCATGTGGCAGGAAGCTTCTAGTAACTGGGTAACACACAGAACGGCCCCCCCCAGAGCTCTGCTGCGTCTCTCGACACCGTCCAAGAGACGAAGGAGCTAATAAGCTACATCATGATGTTTGTGGTTTAGTTAACCCCAAAACTCAATCTACTTAGGAAAGGACAGATACCACAAAACTGGAGTTTTATATGGCCATTCTGACTCTCCATTTTCATGTTTTCCCCAAAACAGATTCAACTTTAAAATAAACTGGCCTCATTCTCCATAAATAACTGTTTATGAATACCACCAAACCAAACTTCAACCAAGCTGAACAGAGGCGCAGACACCCCCCTTTTCTTACTTCCTACAACAGAACCTATGCGGGAATGTAGCATCTGCCCAGCACTGTGCCGAGCACGCTGGCTAACGAGGGGGAAACGGGATCGGGGCTGGAGCACTCTGGGGCTGAATAGTTTCTAATTAAACAGCCGCTTACCACGGAGCATAAAACTTGATGAAGGTTATTCCTTCTGCAATGCTGTCCTCGAAGTTCTTTTCCGTGAGTGCCAACACGGTGCCCTGCAGGGAAGGGAAAAGCCGTGGTTCAAATGCATCACTTAGAGCAGAGCAGGGCCATACTTTGGGGTTGCAGAAATACAAACCAATCATCTTTTTAAAAATGCTATCATGCAAGGTGACACAAAAATACACAACTCGCATATCACAAGCCACACAAGAAGGGCCCGTGATTCATCACAGGCTCCCGAGGTCCTGAGCCCAGGAGCTGCTTCGAGGAGGTGGCAGGCCCCGGGCCGGCACTGCCCTCGGCCAGCCCGAGTGGGTTCAGGTGCAGCTGCTACCATCCAGGACCCTGGGCTGGGGACCCGTGGGCTCTGGGCGGCCCAGGCTCCGGCCTGCAGCTCCCAGGCTCAGAGCCTTGCACACCGACAGGAGGGGTCCAAAAGCCCCATGGACCGGCCCACCTGCTGTGCACGCACACGTGCTCCTCTGCACTATCCCCCTCCCGCTCTCCCAGAGTATGGATTTGTAAAAGTTACCTTCTCTGTGTGCTGACCTCACAGCTGACAGTCGCCAAACCACAGGCAAGGATGTGTGTGTTACCTATCACAGGCTGCTTTCCATCTCTAAATTCAAAGTGAATGTGCAAACTGTTCATCTCCGCTCTGGCCGGAGGATGTCGGGGGAAGGTGCCACAGGGCGGTCTGCTCTAAAGCAATTTGTCTTGACAGTTCTTTACAGAATTATGTCCATGTGTTTCTCCAAAAAACGATCTGCGATTGTCTCACGAGAGCAAGACCGTGATGATTTATCATGTGGCTAAATGCACCAGGGCTGCTCCCCTTGAGTCTGGCATCGGGTAACGCGTGTCAGCGACCGAGAGGCGAAGCCGCCAAGGGGCCCGCTGCAGAGCCCCACCATCTTTCTTTATGCCCAGAAACATGACGCCATGCTCACTGAAAGACCTACTTCATGCTGGAAAACTGGATTATAAATAGAAACGGGTCTGTGTTTGATGAAAACCTCCACAGTATATAATTATATTCAATCTGGGATGACCTTTAAAGCCACCCTGACACACACACTCCTCTAACGTACATGGTTGCAGCTACTACAAAATCGTTTGTTTGCTTCTTAAACCAGAACTTCAACTTTGAACCAACAGCCAGGTAGTCCCCAACCTAAGAATCCCACTAAGGGACGGGCTGTGGGGGTGAGGAGGCCCATTACTGTCCCCACTCCAGGAGGATGGGGAAATGACTCTGTTTCTTCCAATTCCAAATAACTAGGGCTCAGGGAACGATGGTCCCGGCAAGTCAGGATGTGTCAAGTAAATGCTGAGGGTTCAAGGATTGCCGGGGTGGGGGTGGTGTTTGCACACATCTGCACACTCACTGCCCCTTCCTTTGCCCACCGAGTCCTGCTGCCCCAGCTAAGAACTCTGCATGCTATGCAGTGTAGTTGTAGAAAGTGAAGGAGCAACTTGAACATTCTGTTCTGGAAATACGTTGACAAACAGGCCTTATGGTTTTTAGCTAGGCCGTCAAGCACGGTTTTCCCGAGAAGACACCATCCTCTCTCTGGCGACTGTCCTCCTCACCCATGGCTTCAGCCTTGGCCTCTCCCTCCCTAACGCTGCAGACACTCCAACCCGCAGGTGTCAGCTCCAGAGCCCCGTTTACCGTCCACTGCGCCCCCGCCCCCGCCTGATCGCCACCACGGCCCTGAAAACCAACAACTGGAAACCTGAACTCCGCGTCTTCCGTCCCTGCCCCAGTGCTTCTTACACGTGTCCCATCGCCCACCAGGTCCGCCAGGGCTCCGGGCGTCCCCTCAGATGCCACCTTCCCCACTGCGCTCAGCAGAGCGGGGCTCCTTATGCTTCCTGCCTCCGCCCCTCCGCTCCCCGCCACAGCCTTCGTTCAGGGGTCTCCTCACCCTGCTGGCCGAATACACTGGTTTTCCAGCTCTTTCTACCAGGCATCTAAAATTCACATCTGCTCAAAACCCTCCACTGGCTCCCAATAAATACGGGGCGAAGCTCGACATCCTTGGCTGGCCGACAAAGCCCTCTGGGACCCAGCCCCTACGTCTCCTCCCCTCTGGCATCCTGCGATGCACCCCTCGCCCTCCTCCCCCCTCTCCCCTCCAGCCGGCTGCTGGCCCTGCCCCAAATGTGCCCGGCCCATTCCTGCCCACGTGCTTCCGCTCACTCTCTCCTCCATCGGACAAGCCTGGTCTCTCCGTGCCCGCCACGTCTCTCTGGCCAATACCAATTCACCTTCCAGCTCTTTGCAACACTTCCTACTCGTCTGTCCCCAGCCCTCTCAAACCACCGTGACCGGCCCGGCACACACATGGGGCACCTGCTTGTATGCGTTCTCCTCTGTCTGCCCCACCAGACTCGGCCCCCTTCACAGGCAGGAAGGTGGTCTCATTTGCTTTTGTTTCCTGGCGGCCTGGGACAGTGCCTGAAATATGCTCAATAAATGCACAAGTGAATCTGGAATGTTCCGCACCCTGAACTCAGGCCACAGAGACTGCCTGCCTCAGCAAATGAAACGCACTAGGCCAAGTTCCAGCGCGTCCATCTTCACTGCTGCAGCTCTTCCAGGGCCCTACCCTGGGGTTCAAGTCCAACTACTGCAGCAGGTGAAGGAAAAGAACAGAAGCGGGAGTGAGGGGCCTACCCGGCAGCAGCCAATTTTCCTAGCAAATGCCCTCGAGTATAGTGATGACCGAATCAAAGGGATGAGTTTTCCAGAGCTTTTGCCACCAAATGCTCTTAGGCTCGGTTTCACATCTCTTTCAGAGGAGCTTCCAGGTTGAGGCCCTACAAGTGTGTGAAAGTGGCTGAAGAAAACCTTTCACGTGGAAAAGTCAGCCACAGCCGACCATGTGAAGTTCTCTGACGTGACCCCCAAATGTCACGTGGCCCGAAGCACGGGAGGAGAGTGCCCTCTGGGGGCCACGGCTGGCCCTCCTGACCACAGCATGCACCCACCTGGGCCATGGGCTCAGTGGCCGGCGCCGGGGCCTCTGAAGGCTGGACGGTGTCTGGGGCCTTCGGCTCGGTGCTCTGCAGCTGTGAATCCACGTATTCTCGCAGCGACTCCAAATCCCGCTTTCCTTTGTACTGGTCAATCTGTCCGAGGGAAGGGCCACACAAAAATGCTGTCAAGTTAGTACATTAGTGCTCTCAATCGCTCGGACCTCGTCCCGGACCCGCTGGCCCACGCGAGACCTCCATCGGTGTCTCTGCTGTGTTGGTGCAAATTGTGCAATGTCTGGGGTGCCTGGGTGGCTCAGTTGGTTCAGCGACTGCCTTCGGCTCAGGTCATGATCCTGGAGTCCCGGGATCGAGTCCCGCATCGGGCTCCCTGCTCAGCAGGGAGTCTGCTTCTCCCTCTGACCCTCCCCCCTCTCATGTACTCTCTCTATCTCATTCTGTCTCTCAAATAAATAAATAAATATTTAAAAAAAAATTGTGCAATGTCTGCACGCTCAGATTTACACGGGAGGACTTCGGCCTTGGTGAAAGAACCGGAGCGCCTGCCTTCTGCGGGGATCTGGTCACGACGTCCGGAGCCCGCTCTGGCGCGCTGAGCAGCTGGCCGTGGGTTGGGGCCGGACGCGAGGGTGTGAGAGAGCCCCTTACTGGCAGCCAGTGTTAACCCCGCTCCAAGGCAGTTCTGGGTTATTCTAGTGCCCACTTGAGCCAACCATAAAATAGTAGGACGACTGATGGTTTTTGTCAACCACCCCAATCTTATCAAGGGAAAGACACTTTTGTCCCATTATGTATGCCTTTAAACCAGTGCCAAACAGTCCACACGGGCTCCTCGCCACATCTGTGGAAGCACCAGGCCACAGTCCACTGGGGTTTAGAGACACCCTTGCTCTCCATACCACAACCTGAAGATGTACCTTTTGTCCACTTCGGAACCACAGAAGCGTAGGATAGCCGCGAACCTGGTTTCCCGAACAGAGTTCATAGTGCTGTGTACAATCAACCTAAAAAGTAAGACCACACTCACAGTTCGTTTCTTCAGGAACCTTCCTGACACACGGATTACCGGACACTCCATACCTCACGTACCTGGTCTGCAGCACCTCTGCCGGCAAGGTGCAGCTTGGGGAGAGGCCTCCCAAAAGCCAGCCCAATAACACCTGAGCTAAGGGAGCAGGTGATGAAATGTCCTTTAGAGAAATGACATACTCAGCTCACCTAAAAACGCTGATGTTTAGGAAGGCACAGTCTACCTGAGCGGGTTAGCAGCTGGAGAAGAGGAGCCTGGCCTGACCTCTGGGGAGGGGAGGCCTGGCTGCCAGTGACCAAGGCCCACGCCAATGCCAGCCTGCATACTGACTCTCAGGCTCAAACCTGGGACGTTCTGGGATCAAGGAGGAGCAAGGAGTCAATTTCAAATAGGAGCATTTGGTATAAAGACAACTGAAAAGACGTCAAACGAAGATTATAATATGTTCTTAATTCTGTAAGCTCAATTTACCATCACTGCTTTTTAAATTTATTTCATTTAAATCTTATGAAGATTCTGTTCAACATTTTCATGAAACTGTCTATCCTAAGTCACTTCTTTTTGATTTTCTATGGTCATTAAAATCAGCTATGTGGGACACTAAGTTGTTCTTCACCGTGTCTACAAAGTAGGATAAAAGTAACACTTTCACACGTAAGACTGAAGTCAGCAGTTAAAGTATTAAACAGAAGCCTTGCATCTGGGTGGGGGGCATTACAGGGTCCAGTCTAACGGGGCCACATGCATATCCAGGGATGAGGGGCCACAGCCCGGATGGGTGGACTGTCCGCTCATGCCTGGTTCTACTAGAAACCCCTACTGACATAAACTGGAAAT
This sequence comes from Callorhinus ursinus, assembly GCF_003265705.2. Taxonomy (NCBI): domain Eukaryota; kingdom Metazoa; phylum Chordata; class Mammalia; order Carnivora; family Otariidae; genus Callorhinus; species Callorhinus ursinus. The sequence goes on from NW_027397088.1 coordinate 8,639,016, forward strand.
AAGCTCCCACAAAAATTCATAAAATAATTTAAGGATACAAGGAATTGAGAAGAGAACAAGAAAATTATGACTACTTCCATGAAATGTTCAATAAATAGAAAAGTATAACATGTAGAACTAGAATATATAATTGGAAGCATTTAACAGGCAACAGTGAAAATCCATTGAACTCACAACAACTATTACAATTTACCAGGGCTTTGCTCCGTGCCAAGCATCCTACTAAGCACCTGACGTTCATCCACACCACCCACCACCAGTCAGGTCTCATCCTGATTTTGCAAAAGGGGAGAGTGGGGTGTGGCGAAGTGGCCGAAGGCTGTCTGGCCAGGTCTTCGTGGTCCCCGAGCTCACGCTCTTGACCGGGCAGAGCATCTCACTAACAGCAGTTCCTGGACACGCAGCATTACTTCTGTATACAAATCAGTCCATTGGCAAAGTGAAAAATGAGATTTTTATAAAAGGAAACCCATGCCCGGATGTCTGGTGGGTGCCAAAGGCTGGGTGAGATTAAAAGTGTTTGATGGCCCAGGAGCTGCTCTGGATATTTCCAGAAAATCCACTTACACAGAAGTTGTTAGACACCACTTCTGGCTTCTCTCCGCAAAGTGGGGAACGCTGGAAAGACTCCCAGACAGCCGTGAAAGTTGGGGCTCACCGGGGGGGGGGGCCTTCTGCAGGCCTCTGTGAGCACGGAGCTGACAGCTCTCGGGTGAGGTCAAGTGTGGATGGCCTCCAAGTCTGGCCAGTGAACATTCACAGGCTCTGCCCCGTATCTTTGCAGAAAGGGCTCTGGGGCTGCCAATTCAGAATTGGCCATCGCTTCAAAATAAACAAAGGAGCCAAAGCCGTAATTTATCTTTAGGCTGTGGAAAAGCCAGCACATTTGAAACCAGGCTGCCATCTGTGAAGGTGAAATGAATTATCAAGTGGCACACTAAATGGAATTAATAAATCAAGTTTGCGACTTTGCACACAGAATGAATAATGGGCTACTCTGCTAATTAATCCAGCCAAAGGCGGTCTATTTCCAGTTTAATAAGGGCTCTCACTTACCTTGCCAATCTTGACAGCCTCAGAATGTTCAAGGCCCAGAGCTAGCTGCTCCCAGGTTGGAGCCAGAGCTTTGCAGTGACCGCACCATGGAGCGAAGAACTTGATAAAGTGGTCGCCTTTGGTGGAGAGCCGGGCAGAGAAGGGAGAAGGAGGGTGATTGGCATCATCCCTTACTAGAGACTGAACGCAAGTATGCGATCTTTGTCCTCTTGCTAGCTTTGGTATGAGCCCTTTAACAGGTGAAAAGTGACTCCATCGAAGAAGTCTGTATCTGTGAGTTCACAGGGATCCTCAAAACAAAATCTAATCTGTCATCCCTGGAGGACAGTACAGAACCAACTCGTTATTTGAAGAACTGGCAACAAAGGGGAAGAATCAGGCAATTATCCTGTCGTATGTGAACTGGGCCAGTGGATAACCAGCTGATAAATGAGAGCAAGTTTCTCTCCTTAAAACAATGAAGAAAGGATGTTTTAATTAGAACATCATCATTTGGCAACCCTAATAAATGAACGGATTGTGGGAAACGTGTTTAACTGCACCACGGGGACACACCTGGCAAAGTCCAGACCGGAGAACTCTATAGGCCCAATAACCCGTGTGCTCAGCCACCAGGATGCAAAGAAAAAGAGACGCTGGGGAGTGTCACTCAGACTGAGACTCAAGAGAGACGTATGTAAAAGAAAGAACAAACTGAACTGTAGGGTTAGGAATGCACATCTGGGTGGTAGATGACAGAGTGAGGAGTGGTTTCCATAAAGCCAGGACACCACCTCCGTGAGGGCAGGCGGGCTGGGACCTGGACAGGAGGGGAGACTGGCTGTTCTATTCCCTGAACCAGACGTTACAGAGTGACCACTCCATCACAATTCACTAAGCTCTACGTTTATTTTCTGTATCTGTGCTTTATTTGACAATAAAACAGAAGGTTTTAGAACCTGAGTAACACTCCCTTGGCTAGAAGGAAAAAAAAAACAAAACAAACCCACACAACATCATTACTTGGATATTGAAGATTTTTTTCTAGGCTGTTTTACCTTGACCAGCCAAAGGCCGAAAATATGTCAGGCTGAGACCAGACCAAAATCAGGCTGTGCCTCAGGAGGGAACAAACCAACGGGCACCAAAACGTGACCTATGCTCACAGAAGGACACTGCCACGCCACATGCTCGTGGCAGTGCTTTATCACCACAGCAAGGACATGTTTAAGGGAAATGGTGAAAAATTTGATTCAAAAAATTAGCAACTGACCTGCGAGGCTGAAGCCATGTTTCTCCAGACAGGTACGGCACTAACCCTGTGCTGGGAGGTGGGGAAGGGATGTCCGGGAAGGAACCTACTAGAGCATCAGGGGCAGCTGTGAGGGCAGGAGGCCACTGTCGCTTTCTGAGGACAGATCCTCGTGCGAGCAGCCCAAGGTGGTGCCTCTACAGTTCTGCCTTTCAGGCGTGACTTGCTTAGGGAGGGACCCAAATGGGCTCGTGGGAACTAAAGTGAATCCCCTGTTGGGGAAAACACCCTGAAATCCCACTGTCAGCGCCCTGGTCCAAATAACAACCTTTAGCACACAGGGAAAATAGCTGAAGGCATCACAGTAAAGTTCTCTTAGACCTTAAATGTGGTGGGGTTTCAACTCACAGCGGGCATGAAGTTACAAGGCCAGGCACAATTTTAAGCCCTTTTCACGATGCTTCTAACCTAGTCTTTTGCGACGATTTCTCTCCATGGCAGCATTTGAGAATGGAGATCAGCAAGGAAGCTGAATTTGCTTTCAAGTCATTTGATGCTGAGCCAAACGTGTGAATAAAGGACTTATGTGTCATTTATACTGGAGACTGTATATAGATCATTTTGATATTTAGGAGACTATTTTCAAAAAAGATGTGATACAGAAAAACATTTTAAGTGTAAAGAACACCTACTCTGACTCGCAAGTTATAATGGTCCTGCTAAATTCTGGTTTAAACAAGAGAAACTTCTGTTTCTGCCTCAGGTCAATAAGTGTATGATTCACATTAATATAAATAAACCCTTTCATATCCAAGGATGCACTGTCCAGCCAGTGTACAAATTAAGTGTGCCCGTTCATGATCTGTGAGCTTTGCACAACTTAAGGCTTCGGCTAGCATTACGACTGGCATTTCCAGAAGGACAGAGATGAAAGGAGAAATCCTTTCCAAGAGGAAGAGCACTGCACAAGGATGTTCATGGGTCTCGAAAAGAGAAACCATGACTCAGTGCCACAGAGGTCATCCAGGAGCCCTTGAGTGCCAAGAAGGGAAAGCCCGGCAAATCGAGGAGTGACGAATGGTCGGTGGTTCTGAGAGGTGTGTATCCCACTGGGAACAGCTGTGAGATGCACGCAACATACCTTGTGCAACGTGCAGCTCAAAGTTGGTCGCTGAGAGCTCATACAGTCCCTGCTTGCGCTCAGGGGCTCTGGGTGGCTCTGCTTCAGGCTCTGGTATCTAGTGGAGAGAAACACAACAAGAGTCATTGGGTCTATATGTGAAGGCAGAGTGAAATCCATTGAGGAGGGGACCTGTGTCTGTCCAGAACCTTCTACAGATCTCCTCCCTCATCTGGCTGCATCAGACCTTTGTGGGATGCTGCTGTGTTGAGGGAACACAAGGCAGGAATCAACTCTCTGGACCCTTGGGCGGGAAGCCCCTCGTCAGCCTCACCCTAGGACTGGCACTCAAGGCTGCCAGTGACAGCTGTCCCCACCCCAACCTGCCTCTGCTGCCCCCAAACCCCAGAACAGAGCAGGCAAACCGAAAGGACAGGCCCACGCTACACGGGCATGCTGCCCTGTTGTTCGCAGTGGGACCTCTCACTCCACGTGGGGCTCAGGATGAAATCCCTGGCGGACTGGCTCTGAAGGACGCAGCACCTCCAGGTGCAAAGGCAGCAGAATGGACGGGGCGGAGGAGAGACCATCAGAGAACGGAGGCCTGGCCCTGCTCCGTGCACACAGCTGGTGATAAAGACCGTGAAGGGCTGGTAAAGGGACAGAGGGGGCAGGGAGGACAAGGCAGGGACCGACAGGTGGCAGCGAGAGAAGCACAGGGCTGCGCTAACTCACAGCACGGAGTCTGGGACAGAAACACACAACGTGGGAGCGAGAAGTGGCTTTTTAAAGGATGCTTCTGCCAGTATCCGAGTGGGTACCGTTGTGTGCAGCTGGACAGGTACCACAGTACACGTGACTCTCGAGCTCTCAGTTCCACAGTGGTGGCCTCCAGCCAAAGTGACCAGAGGTGACAAAAAGATCACAGAATCACCATTCTGCTACAGACACATGGATGTACGTTACTCAATTTTTATCTGGCAGCTCATATTTCTTTTAAAAAGAATACCGGGGCACCTGGGTGGCTCAGTGAGTTAAGTGTCTGCCTTCGGCTCAGGTCATGATCTCAGGGTCCTAGGATTGAGCCCCACATCGGGCTCCTTGCTCAGTGGGAAGTCCGCTTCTCACTCTCCTCCCCACTCGTGCTCTCTCTCGCTATCTCTCTCTCTCTCAAATAAATAAAATCTTAAAAAAAAAAAAGACAGAGAATATCCCAATTAAGTCATTAAAAGTCTAAAAGCGCCGACAGCTCAAAGCTGTGCAGAGCTGTAATCAGCACCACAGAGGCGTCCGCACGGCTGCGGGCCTGTCGACTTTGAGAGTGCTCACTGAGCACCCACCCGAAAAGACGCCCGACAGAATGGTGGCGAGGTGCACAGTCAGTGAGCTCCCAGAAGCTGAGACACTCTATGTCACCCTTTATAAGATGTTCAAAGGGTTTTCAGTACTTTTCAGTGTTAACATGCTCATGTACGGCACTGTCACTTCCTGGGTCCCGTGGCGTGCACCAGGGCAGTGCCCCCCGCCGTGGCAACAACACGATACAATACAGACTTGGGCACATGCGGGCACACGCGGGCACAGACACAGCACTCTCTCCCCTGCTGCTGACAACGTGAGCGCACAGTCTTAAGAAAGTGATCAGGCAACAACATTAATCAGCAGCCATAATTGTAGTCGGACCTTTTTTTTTTTTTTTTTTTTTTGCCTTTTGCCTTGTAATTTCATGTCCGGTAATAGATTCTAAAAACATCACTCAAAAGTAGAAAAAAAAAAGTCTTTTACAAAGATTAACATGTTCCTTACGCATTTCTGATATCTAGGTTATAAATAACCTAAATGTTCATTGACAGAGAAAAGCTGAATTATGGCAAATCCACATGACAATATAAAATACGATCAATATAAAGATGTAACTATATAAAAATATCACTCGTGAAAAGAACCATGTTTATGTGATTATAACTGTTTAAGAAAAAATAATACAGAAGCAAATAAGGAAATCTAAAAGTTGGAAGTAGGGGCACCTGGGTGGCTCAGATGGTTGAGCATCTGCCTCCGGCTCAGGTCATGATCCCAGGGTCCTGGGATCGAGCCCTGCATCGGGCTCCTGGCTCAGTGGGGAGTCTGCTTCTCCCTCTCCCACTGCCTCTCCCCCTGCTCATGCTCTCTCTCTATTTCTGTGTCTCAAGTGAATAAATAAAATCTTAAAAAAAAATAAAAGTTGGAAGTAGCGGGTTTCTTTTCTTTGAGTTTCTTTAATACTGCCACAACACGGTGAGGGGGCAGGGGTATCTAAATTTATCCTGTTTCAATATGCAAGCGTATACATCAAGTTACTTAGGTATAAACACAGATAAAGAACTTTTTAAAAAGTTTTCACATACAATAAAAGCAAGTTTAAATTGGAAAGAATTTCCGGTTTGCAATATCAGGTCTAAGTGTTTGAACTTTCCTATGATCAATCACTGTTTCCGGCAATTATGGGAGGTCTCTACTGCTGACACATGGGTCCCACGCAGCCACGCCCCTTCTACCTGGAGGGAACACAACCCTTCCCCTCAGCTCTTCCCAGCCTGTGCTGGGGCTGTCACTGACCGAAAGGGGAGCTTGGGCCACCAGATGAAGTCCTTCTGCCATCCTGATACTGGCTACTAGTTTCTCGAATAAAGTCATCACAGAAGACTGGCTTTTTGGTGGAAAAAAAATATTGGCAAAAAAATAAATACCTTGAAAGGTTTCTTTGAGACTATTAGCCCCTCTTTAAAACTGGCTTCCTCCAATCAGAGAACATTTGCACAGAGGAAACAATCTGAAGTTTAAATCTATATGAAAGTCCCACCTGCTCATGTAACTCTCTTGCCGTGACAAAGATGCAAATTGACTCTCTGAGAGGTTTGTGGTTTTCCCTGTTACCTAAAATTAGATAAGTCTCTCTCCACACTCATTCAGTACCATGCAATTACAGACTTTGTAAAACAGGAGGGAAAACGGCACCCGAGTAGCAGTTGGGTTTCTGATGAACCGTGACATCTACACAGAAGGGGGGGGGGCGGGCAAAGGACCACAGAGTCACCCTGGGAAGTGACTCCGATAGCAGCAGAGCCCCCCAGAGCCTGCTGGAACCACACACGGGCACAGACCACCTTCAAGGCAGTGAGCCCCTGCCTCGCACAATAAAGCAGTCTTACTGAACTGTCTCACTGAAATTACACTGAGAGTCATCAGATGCTCTTATTATTTCATCAGACTCATGCAGCACAGGACACTGGCCATCTTTCCAGACCCTCACCAACACACGGCCACGAACTGTCAAATCCAACCCAGCCTCCATGGGCCTGCGTACTCTGCGTGAAGCAGAACGTACCACACAGGGAGGGATGGATGAATGGTTTATGACCATAATGACTTGTAACAAAACGAAGACTCCCAACACCAATTAGAGGGGGGGGGGGGGAATAATAAAATTTTCTTGGTAACCTTCTACACATAGCCACGTCTTTACATAATATTTCAGAAATCCTAACTCCCCACAATTTCCTGACATTGTTACCCTCAGTGCAGGGAGGGCCACGGAGACTCTGAGAGTGCAAAGGGTATTTATTCGATGACATTATCGGCAAAGCCAGTGAGCACCTCAGGGACTGAGAGTCCAGAGGGAAAGGAGGGGGTCACCCTGCGGTATAGCCGGTGGTGGCCAGAGAGGGCCGAGGCTGGCCTGGACGGGAGGTTCGGGCTTAAGCCTGCTCCTGGCCCCACATCAACCTGTGACGCTAGAGAATCCGTGTCAACTGTATACATGTGGGAGCGGCACAGAGGCTGCTGTTAACGCAGCGTACGTATGAGACACGCACTGCAGTAGTCACAAACGGCAGTCTCCGAGGGCTGACTCTGCCACCACACAAGGGCCAGGAAGGCCGGCAAGACAGCACTGGCAAGGTCGGCAAGGCGGGGAGAACCGCTGAAGTCGGGGAGCAGCACAAGGGACCGTCTTCATTACCGTCCTCCTCGTTCAAGAGCCACTCACCAACCTTCTTTCTACTTTTGTGCATCTTTGAATATTTCCATAATAAAAACCCTTGTAAAAGTTCATCTTTTTCCACTGAGGAACGCAGAGCAGTGGAAACAGAGAGCAAAAGTAGACGGGGTGGTTGCAGGGGGCTGGTGTTCAGTGGGGACAGGGTTTCAGTTCTACAAGATGGAGGGAGTCCTGGGGATGGCTGCTCAGCAGGGTGAACGCACTTAAAGCCACTGAATTTGTAGGCTTAAAAATGGCTAAGATGGTAACTTTTGTATCATATGTATTTTACCACAATAAACAAAAATTGGGAAGGGAAAAAAGTTCATTTTTACTTACAAGTGTCAATTAGTTCTAAAGGCTATAAAGCTGCTTTGAAATGAGAGCCTTAATTTTTCCCCTGGACTGGCCTCTTCATCGCCCCCTAAGTGTCGGAAGGGAGAGAGGGAGGAAGGCAGGGAGGCGTCCCGAGCACTCACCGCGGGCTCCTCATTCAGCGTCTGCAGCATCCAGTTTTCCAGCGCCTGGAAGTCCCGAGGCCCCTGGTACTTCACAGCTTCTTGGCCAGGCTTGAAAAACTTCAAGCTGAAAGGGCGAAAAAGGACAAGACAGAGCAGATTTTTCAACCCGTCAGAGGGCTCCGCGTAGACGGCACTGTCCCGTCGGGATGCGATCAGTGGGCCGCAGCCTGGCACAGACTTGCCACTCTCTGCTAGAACTTGGAGAAAAAGGGAAATAAAGTCCTAGGAGAACACATATCCACTGAATCCCACACTTTCAAAAAGTTTCTTCATCTACTCAAGAAAAATAAGACTGAGCGGAACACATCAAGCCTACGAGGCTGTGAACGAAACCCCAAGTGCATTTGGGGGACAGGCCTTTCAAGCTTCTCCCTGCTGGATGTTTGTCACCCCTCCTAGGCTTTAGTAGTTCTTACGTTCCGCATTTGTTAAAAACAAAACCAAAACTGTACTAGAAATAGCACTGTTGGGCAATTAGTGTATTCCCAGGCGACCCTGTTGGCTCTTCGACTCTTGTAAAGCATGAATGTCCAGGTTCTGTGAGAATTCACGTTTCCAGCTATGAGAACAGCCTTGACATCAGTTGGTATGGTCTATGCACTTCCCCACAGAGAAGGAATCTTCTTTTTCTACATATGTAGCCTCTGAAGGTATCTGCGGATAGGATGCGTAGCACTTCCTTTAGTGGGTGAGCAAAAGACATTGCCAGAGGCCAGTATCACCCCACTGGTAATGGAAAAACATGCTCTAGAGAAAACTGAATAGAAGGTGTCAAGGATGGAGGGGATTATGTGGCTACTGACAGAAGAAACAAAACACAGACGAGCATTTTTTGCCCAGCTATGCATCCATATTGCCCCTCCACTTCTGTGGCACGTGCGTGGACTTCGGCAGTGGATGCTCGGTGTGCAGGAGCCGAGTGTCAAAAGTCGAGATATGCAGAGATCAGGTCTGTGGGTTTGAGGAGCAAAGTCCCCAACGGCCTTAAAATGAGGGTTCATAGCTGTACGGGAAAACCAGCACGTTGGCTGGAACAAATCACCACAGGCTTACAGGCCTCAGCCACCCTGAGATTCTGTGACAGACTTAGGGGACATCTCTGATGGGCCTCTGGTGAAGAACAGAGGCCCTGCTTCCTCATAGCTTTTACCTTTCCAAGCCTAACAAAAAGCCAAACTAACCAGTCTGACTAGTATATACGTTACTTCATGAACTTTAACACTTTGAGTGACTCCAAAGTATGATCTCACAATTATGAATGCCCGCACCCACCCCTGGGACCTCAGGAAGCTCTGGAAACGAGTGATGCCCACAGAGAACTAGAAGATGCTGCATGCACTCATCCGCTACCCCCCCCCCCCGCCGTCTCTCTTCCAGTGGGCGCCTCCCCCACCACGGCTCCTCAGAGTGGAAAAGGCATGGATCCTCAAAATACTAGGAAGGACCAGCACTATCAAACTCATTCCCCATTTCTTTGCTAACATTTAAATGCAGTGAAACCTAACCTGTGACTTTTTCTGATCTGGTGTGTAGTGAGCAACACACAAATAAATAATTTTTTAAAAATCTCTTCTTGTTGGATTGGAAATCTTTCCAGCCTGTCCAACCCTGAGGTGCTTCCTTAAGTTCACAGAGCCTAGGGATAGAATTTGGGCTTCCTTCACAGGCCTTCCAGCCTGGCTGGGGCATCTGGCCCCAATCCTCACTGTGGGTGGGCTGAAGGAGGTGATGGGGAGACGGCCACAGGGTACAAGCCCAAAGGACAGCCCCAAACTTCCACATGGGCATTTGCTTCTCCCGGTGATCTGTTTCTCTTTCAAGGAGAAAATCTCCAGTGTGGGTCACTCTGGAAACCTGTGATCAAGGTCCTAGCACTACAGAGGAGATGGTGTTACGGGCTGACTTGTGGGCCCCCAGAGCAGATGTGTTGAAGTCCCAGCCTCCTGTCCCTCCGGGTGCAGTCTTATTTGGAAATAGGATCTTTACAGATGTCAGCAAGTGACAATGAGGCATATTAGGGTGGGCCCTAAGCCAGTATGGCTGGGGTCCTTATAAAAAGGGGGAAATTTGGAGAGAGAGAGAGACACGCACTGAGGAGGAAGGCCTTGTGAGGACGGAGGATTGGGTGCAGCCGCCAGCAGACACTAGGGAGAGGCAAGAAGGGATTCCCTCTGGGTGTCAGAGGGGCCGTGGCCCTGAGGATGCCTTGAAGCTGGGCTGCTGGCCTCCCAGACCGTGAGACGATAAATTTCCGTTCTCTTCAGCCACCTGGTGTGGCGCTTGTCGGCAGCCATAGCAAACCCCCTCCGGCCCTGCCTGGCTCACAGTTTCCCCAGAGGATGCAGACTCCTTACCAGCTCAACAGCATGACCTCCCGACACTTTTCGAAGCACACTGAACCATCCCTGGGAGCATGGAAACCCAAACCCCCTCCCCGTGCCATCCTTTCTTTCAGTTAAAGGTGCCAGGGTTGGGAGGGCTAAAGGTGACTGCTCGGGGGCGGGGGGGGGGTGAGGGGGGCCACAGTGTCAGAGGAAGCAGACATCCACAGGTCAAGGCCCACAGGTCAACACCCAAATGCCCTACTGGGGCACACCCTGCCTCCTGCATTCGAGGAGAAAAACCTGCCCTCGGGCACTTGGGCAGGGCTGTGAGGGACGCAGAGGTTCCTTCCCAAACATGTTCAGTGTAGTATGAGCTCACTTCCAGATCTTAAGGACACAAAACCAGTGCATGGTGTTCTTGGAGAGACCCTATCTTCTAAATCAGGACACATGATCCAATGTGGCTCTTTTAAAATCTGTGACTAACAGGGCGCCTGGGGGGCTCAGTCAGCGGAGCATCCCACCCTTGATTTCGGCTCCGGTCACGATCTCAGGGTCGTGAGATAGAGTCCCGTGGCCGGCTCGGTGCTCAGCACAGAGTCTGTCTGCTTGTCCCTCTCCTCTGCTCCTCCCTCTGCTTGCTCGCTCGCTAGCTCTCCAAGAAATGAATAAATAAAATCTTTAACACCTGTGGATAACATCTATGGGGTAACTGATGTTGCAGCCAGACAGCTCCTCCGACCAGGTCCAGGTGGACCCTCTACTGCCCCCTCTGACACCTCCTAACACTTGCCCTTCTCAGCCTATCACGAGTCCGGTGTCACTTCCCAGGGGTGTGGCTGGGGGTGGACGGCCACATGGCCACACAGAGCGGCCTGTTGAAGAGTGGACACCACAGCCAACCATCTCGGTTGCCCTTGCACCTTGAAAGCAACAGGCTCTCAACAGGTAAACCTCTATCCCCTCACCCGCTCCCACTACTCACGGATGGCTTCTGCGCAACGCTCTTTGTCTAAGCCGAGTTTCCTTTAAAGACGATGCCTCTAGGGCAGGTACACATGGTAGGAAATTTTCTCTCTACTGATCTGATCTGGATGATGGCACTAGATTAGCGGCAGTCACCAAAGACCAAGAATTCCAGTGTCCTTTAAGACAATGCCAAATTTCCAAATGTCAGGGAAACCTTAACATTTATTGGGTATGCTCAGATCAGTGTTTGCAAACACGTTATTTCACGTATCATGAAATCATGTATCCAACATCCTACCTTAGACTCAGAGGTTAAACCGTGTGGCCAGGGCTGCATGATAAGTAAATGGTAGAGCTGGGAATCAGACGTGGCTTCTAGGTTCCAGCCCAGAGTTCCTTCCCCTTTTCCATGCTGCCTCTTGGGTTTGAAGACAGGCCCAGGTTTTATAAGAATTTACTTCATTCATCAATTTGAACAAAAAGTTTGGGAGTGGCAGTGGCCAACCCCTGCCCCTCACCCCCCGCCCCCCGGCCAATCCTTTGGGAAACAGCATCTGCTCCTTTTTGGAGAAGGGCCCTTCATTTGAACGCTTGCCATGTGGTCTGAGTGGGGCTGCCGCCTTCCTACGATATCCTGCCTCTCTGGCCACAAGGGCTGTTTCTGGAATGAATCCTCCATCCAAGCAGGGCCAGTCAGTGGGGAGCCCAAGCCCAGCATGACAGCAGAGAGATGCAGAGCTGGAGAGGTAAGTCACCTTAAGGGAAGTGCAGTAAAGACAGGCCCCCAAACCCTGCGAGCGGAGTCTCAGAGCTTCTTCCATGGCCTTCTAATTAATCCCCTCTTTTGCTACTTAAGCCAGTTTCAATTCCTATCTCTTAGAACTAAAAAAATTGAACTGTCAAGGGAGTAAGAAGCATCGCTTGTCAGAATTTCTGGATTCCAGTTTGTCACCTTTCTTGCCAACAGAAACAGCCCTTGTGCTCGCCGCGTGGGAAATTGCTCCAGGAAGGATGCTGAAGAATAACAGAGCGACCAAAAACTCAAAACTGACGAGCTATGCTCATCGCGTCCAGGTTCTTGTGAGCATCACGCCTGACAGGACGCCACGGAGACCGCCATTCTTGTCACACAAACACATTCTCTTATAAATAGGAAAACCCACCACTGGCTAATGAAAGGCTATTTCCAAACAAAGCACAAGGAAGCATCTGCTAGAGACAAGACCCAGCGTTAAAGGCGCTCTTTCCCTAACAGGGACGGCCCGCTTAAATTTATCATCTCCTCACTCCTCAGAACTACCAAACAAGTTACCACAAGCTCGGCATGAACCTCCTCTGGCCGAGCGCAGCTGACAAACGGCTGCGGGAAGCTCGGGGAGAGGCGGGAGACAAGGGCCCTTCCCACTTACGTGGGGTATCCTCGAACCCCCTGCGCAGAGCACACGTCGGAGTCGGCTGTGCAGTCCACTTTGGCCACGTAGACCTTGGCATCCTCCATGCTGTTGTACTTGTCTCCCAGGTCGTTCCAGGTAGGCTGTAGTCGCTGGCAGTGTCCGCACCTGGAGCAGGGGGTGGGGACCGGTCAGGGCGCGCCTGACCCACCTCTTCAGCCCCTTCCAGACCCGGACGGCGGGGGAACCTCTCTGATCCCACAGGGAAGGACGGCTCACCATCCCCACCCAAGTCACAACCTCACTCCCCTGCCTCAGACGCTCCAGGGAGCCCCTGCATTGTTCTCAGCAGGAAACTGACACTCAGCAAGATGCTGTGCCCACCATCCGCCTGGCTCTGGCCCCGGCTGCCCTCCCATTTGCGCTCCATACACCTGCACCCTCCTGCCCTGGCAGTCGGGTCCAGAGCCAAATGCAACCACCTGTGGTTTTCTGGAAGGGCCACAGGGTGACTTGCCCCCCCCCCCCCGGGGATCAGTACGCACTCAGACACTCCCTAGACCCACCTGGCAAATTCCTGTTTGCCCTTCAGGTTTAGTCTGGGTGTCACTTCCTCCAAGAAGTCAGCTCTGACTCCCCAAGCTGTTTGGTGCCCTTCTCTGCTTCTTCTGGAAAGCTCCCTGGCTCCCCCCTCTTCTGCAGTAATGTCATCCTGCTCACCATGATCGCTCTTTTTTAGTCAGGACTCAATTAAATAACTAAGTATGTGCAAATGCATGGCGACCTCAAATTTCATTCACTTCTACATTTTCTCTAATGAGAAGCTTTATTTAGAAAAGTCTATGGCGGGCACCTGGGTGGCTCAGTCATGAAGCATCTGCCTGCGGCTCAGGTCATGATCCCGGGGTCCTGGGATGGAGCCCCGCATCAGGCTCCCTGCTCCGCGGGAAGCCTGCTTCTCCCTCTCCTTCTGCTGCTCCCCCTGCTTGTGTTCCCTCTCTCGCTGTGTCTGTCAAATAAATAAATAAAATCTTAAAAAAAAAAGTCTATGGCTTCCCAAACTTCTTAATTTGATGTCACTAAGTGTACTGACTGTATGAACTTAACAGTACATTTTTAAATCACCTACTTAAAATAATACATTAACTTAGAATTCTTGCTTCTTGCTACTCTTCCCATTTCTTGACAGCATCAGCATCTCTCCCATCACTAAATCACTTTTTCGGTCCTATCACTGATCATCTTCTTTAATTATCAGCCATCCGCAATGCCCTATTTGAAGTCTGTATGAGCCAGCACTGGAGACTTTGTCTCAAGCTTCAAGTACGGTCACACAGAATTATGGCACATGGAGGGTTTTTCTTTTTCTTTTTTTCGCTTGTTTGTTTTCATTCACCTGGTTTGTATTTATGATGTCTACAAAGTAACAAAGTAGCTATATTGCTTTTCAAAGTGGTCTTTAAAATGCTTGCTTCTAAGAACACCCAACACTCGGGCGCCTGGGTGGCTCAGTTGGTTAAGCAACTGCCTTCGGCTCAGGTCATGATCCTGGAGTCCTGGGATCGAGTCCCACATCGGGCTCCCTGCTCAGCAGGGAGTCTGCTTCTCCCTCTGACCCTCTTCCCTCTCATGCTCTCTCTCTCAAATAGATAAATAAAATCTTTAAAAAAAAAAAAAAAAGAACACCCAACACTTAAAACTGTCAGTCTGGACTCAGAGTAACTTCTCAACAAAATCAGTGTTAAATTTCTTTGCCTCTTTTCTCTTCTGACAGTGGACGTCTGTAATCGGCACTGAAAGGCAGCACTGGACAAGTTTGCTTCACGTTTTTGCGGGTCCCCGTGCACCACTTCATGGGCAGCCAGGAGAATGCCTGCTTTATAAGAAACTCGAATACAGGATGATTCCCTCTTTCCTGAAGACAACTGTGAGGGAAAAGTAGTACTATATGTAAGTTATACTGTTACATATTCAGTTATATAATTTAAAAGGTGCAAGGGCCATGAAGACCAGCACTGTTCTTCTTTAGAGCTGTATTCCCAGTACCTAGCACATGCTTGGCAGGGACTCAGTTTGGCAATTTCTTAGTGCTGGTTTGATCCACAAGTGCCATGTAGTCAGAGCTTCTGGTTTGGGACCCCTGTGGTTATAGTATGAACCTCTGAGACAGTAGCTGAATTCATTTGGTGGCCATGTAATAGAGCAAAGCCTCTGGTCCTACCAAGGAGGTGGCCCCAGCCTTGACCTCATCGTCACCAGATTCAGTGTGACCTGCAACTGGCCAGACAGAAGCTGTGGCCTGATGTTAGCAGAAAATCCACAGCAGTAGGACAACTTTACATCTACCAAGTTCAGAGCAAAAATATACAGGGCAGTATTTTTGTTACATGCCACCCCTGCCCCCAAGTCACATGTGGGCTTCCAATATTCCAGAGACGGAAACTGGAAAGAGATGGGGGGAAGGGGTAGCCCACAGCATATTCTATCTGAGCTCCAATCTGTTCTTAAATGCCATCAGAGAAACCCACACACCTCTATTTCAGTATTTTATAGTAGAGTATTAAGAAGCAAACAAAAACTAAAAGTAACTTTTCTAGGAACATCCATCTAAAAAGGAGTTTACTTAATACCAAGTGCCCAGATTTGCCAGTCTTGTCCCTCACTCAGTCTAGGACTAGCTGGTACTACAGAGACTCCAAAATTAAAACTCCATTGGCTTTGCATGGACTTTATGTATCTACAGCTCAGTTTTTCTTCAAAAAATAAAGAAGAAAAAAGCCATGGACTTATTCCACTGAAATAGGCTCCAATTAAGTAGTGTATTTAATTGGAATAGTTACTTGAGAATATCCCTTCACAGAATAACTATTAATAATGAACGATTATTTTATGCTACAAAGTATTTCTAGACCACTGGTAGCTCTAAAACTTCAAGTCCCTCTGGTTCTTGGGAAGTTGAAACACAATGAACCCCAGAGATACACTGTTAATAATGATAACTCTGACCCAGACCTGCCCCCACAAAGATAACTCCAAACGAACTGAAATACAGTAACAGCCTCAATATGGAAAGAGAAAGAAAAAAGTTTCCTCCAACTTCCGCCCGCACATTTTCTGAATAAGCCGTTTTTCTTGGGCATCTTCTCTCTCTTCCGTCCTACATCCCTTTCCCACATCTCCATGAGCCTCTCTCCCGCTCTGGGGAAGAATGCCAAATGCTGCAATAAGCCTGCAAACTGCCTTGTGCCCTAGAACTGGCCTTCTGCTCTGCCCCACGAGAACCGCCCTTCACCGGGGCATCTAGGTCGTGGAAGGAAAGCACTGCTTGTGTTTATGTGAACGTCAGGAAGTCCTTTCGGTTGGACAACTCCCAGGGAAGGGGGCTCTGGTGCTGGCACGGAGGCCCACACCGACGCCTCCACCGGAGAACCAAGGCGGGAGGGACCGTCTGTTCAGCTTACACTTACCAGAAGACCAGGCCCCAAGAGACCAGAGGGGTGGAGGTGCCGGAGGGCAGCCTCGAGTGGAGGGGCCCGAGAGCACACCTCCCCGTCCATACGGAGTTGCCTACGGGTCCCCAGCATTTGCACTACTCTCGGGTTCCCGGGGTAGTACAGGAACCCCCCTCTGCCTGGGCCACCCCTTCCCACCGAGTGAACACAAAAAGTGGGTTATCCCACCTTTGCGAGTTCCCACTTTTTTAACTAATCCCCCGTGCCGGGGATCTGCCCTGCAGCGAGTGCACGGAATCAGACCTCCGAGCGTTCCCGGCCGGACCCCGGTGGCCGGCGGCCGCTGCACGTGGCCCACAAGTCCCGGCCGCACCAGCAGGCCGCCGCCTCCGGCCGGCGCAGGAAGTTTGGGGAGGAGGAAGGGGCTGGGGACCAGCGGGGTGGCCCCACTGGGCGACGCCGCCACCTGCCCCTCCCCCGGTCCGGGGATTCGGGGGCGGGGGCACCGGGAGCTGGGGGCGGGACGGCCTTTTCCCGGCTGTCCCCTCGGGGCCCGCCCCCTCCTGCACCGCCCCGGCCGCCCTGCGCCACGTCAGCCGCGAGCGCCCACGCCCCCGGCCCGAGCCCGCGCCCACCCCGCGCCCCGGCCCTGCGTCCCCCGGCCCGCCGCGGCGCCCCCCAGCCCGGGCCGGTCCGGCCACCCCCGGCGCGCAGGGTGCGGGGCCCCGAGGAGCGCGGCGCGGCCAGTTACCAGGGCGCGAAGAACATGACGAAGTGCGCGGCGCTCTGGATCCCGTGCGTGAACATGTCGGCCGTGTACAGGTGCTTGGCGTGTGGGTCCTGCCCGTCCCCGCCGTCGGCCGCGGGGGGCCCGTCCGCCGCCGCCGCCCCCGGCTCCTGGGCCCAGGCGCCCCCGCGGCCGCCGCCGCCGCCATCGCCCAGCAGCAGGAGCAGCGGCAGCGCGGCCAGGGCCAGCGGCCGGGGCAAAGGCGGGAGTAGGCGTCCGGGGCGCGCGGGCATCACGGCGGGGCTGGCGCGCTCTCGCCGCGGCGGCCGGTCCCCCTCGGCGGCGCCCGCCCGCTGTCGCCCGCCCGCTGTCGCCC
>NW_027397088.1:8656600-8665997 GCF_003265705.2 Callorhinus ursinus
CTTGTGGAATGACTGAGAGCCCCGCCCCCCCGGCTTGTGGAATGACTGAGAGCCCCGCCCCCCCGGCTTGTGGAATGACTGAGAGCCCCGCCCCCCCGGCTTGTGGAATGACTGAGAGCCCCGCCCCCCCGGCTTGTGGAATGACTGAGAGCCCCGCCCCCCCGGCTTGTGGAATGACTGAGAGCCCCGCCCCCCCGGCTTGTGGAATGACTGAGAGCCCCGCCCCCCGGCTTGTGGAATGACTGAGAGCCCCGCCCCTCCGGCTTGTGGAATGACTGAGAGCCCCGCTCCCCCGGCTTGTGGAATGACTGACTGAGAGGTAGCCCCTGGGCTTGGGCACCTCACCGTTCACACCTGCACACGTGCCTTACTGCATACGGTGATTGAGTTTCAGTCTCTGCCCTGGGGATCTGAAGGTAAATTAGGGAGCTTGCTTCTACCAGGTGGCTCCCCCTGCCCTCTCCCCCATTCACTGAAGATTTGGTTCCTGGCTCACAGATAAATCAGTGGCTTGCTTCCTGGGATCCCGCTTGGTCCTTGATTATCCTCAATCTGGAAAACTCCAGGCAGTTAGACTTGACCTGACAGCAGCGGAAGCTCCCCCTGACTCACCTGTCATTACCCTGCTCCACTCTTGGGGTCAGCAACTACTAAATCTTTAACCGCGGTTTGCCAAATACCAAACCGTCAATTTCCCTTCAAAACCTTTCTCCCAACCACTTAAGCTTGAAAAATGGGGCTCACCTTTCACTTGCTCCCTCATTTCCTTTATCTGTAATTCAAACCAACCACCTTTCTTGCAATGATCATTTCCTTCCACCATTCCGAGTATTCCTACTCTGACTAGACCTTAATCCTGGCCTACTGCAGTAGTTTCCTAAGGGCCTCCTTTGTTCACATACCTGGACATTTAATTTTCCTAAAGCTTGCCTTTGGCCATGATAATTTGCTGCTCAATACCCTCCCTGCTCCCCACATGCATGGTAAAACCACTCAGGGCCCTCCATGAGGAGCTTCCATGTGCTTTGTGTCCTGTGAAACTCACTCACCACTAGAAGTCCAGGGATCCTCTCCAATAATCTGTTATTGCCAGCCTTTTATCGCCATGCTCCCCAAGTCTTTTTTTTTTTAAGATTTCATTTATTTATTTGACAGACAGAGACACAGAGAGAGAGGGAACACAAGCAGCAGGAGTGGGAGAGGGAGAAGCAGGCTTCCCGCGGATCAGGGAGCCGGATGCGGGGCTCGATCCCAGGACCCCGGGATCATGACCTGAGCCGAAGGCAGATGCTTCATGACTGAGCCACCCAGGCGCCCCTACCCCCACCCCCCGCCCCCAAGCTCTTCACCTGTGCTACCAAGAGAGTCCAACACCAGATTAGCACACATGTCTTTCCTTACCTTAATTAATACAAACAGAAACACAGGAGACCTCCCAACACAGGAGCCTCTTATTCTTTCACACCTTGAATCCCTCAGAGCCAGGAAATAGGGCAGGTGGCTTCCTTGCTCCCCATTGCTCCTTCCAAACCATCTCTCCCCCTTCCTCCTGCAAAACGCCTAGCTGCCATTCAAGCGATGCGGTTGGGTATGGTACCCACTGCTCTTCTGATCCTAGTCACCCACCCACTTCTGTCATCTAACTTCTACCAGGTGGCTCCCCCCGCCCTCTCCCCCATTCACTGAAGATTTGGTTCCTGGCTCACAGTATTCCTGGCCACCCCTTTTGCGTCTTCATTCCTGGTGTCTTCAGCATCCAGGTGGATGGCCCACCTCTCTGATCCTCAGTGACTCCTTCCCAAAGGGAAACCCTTGAACTTGTTATAATCTGAAACTGCACTGTCTCCAAAATCCGAATTAAAGGCGTCCCACTCTGCCCAACACCTCTTGTACTTAGAGTCCACTTGTTCAGTGTCCCCTCATCATGACCTCTGAGCTCCTGATCCCATCTGCTCACTACAATCCAGATTGCTGTGTGCTCCTTGCCCCCTGACCAAATTGTATCCCATGTATTCTTACTTGATGCCTTGCCATGTTCTCTTGCAGTGATACTGGCAAGGCCTGAGAGACAGTTTGGTTTCCCACTCTGTGCCATGCTTCCATAGCTCTACCAACAACCCCCTCCACTCCCCTCTTCACCCTCTCTGTTGAATTTGACCTCATACTGCTCTCAGGAAACTGAAGCCAAAAGCACTCTTTCATATTTGCACCACCAAATCTACACAAACCTGCATGAGACCTTTCTCCTTCCTTCTGGTTAAAAGAGTGAAGGAGGGAGAGATCGGGAGCAAGATGGCAGAGGAGTAGGAGACCTGGATTTCGTCTGGTCCCAGGAATTCAGCTGCATAGGGATCAAACCATTCTGAACACCTACGAACTCAACAGGAGATCAGAGAAAAGAATAGCAACAACTCTCTGAACAGAAAGGCGACCACTTTCTGGAAGGTAGGACGTGCGGAGAAGTGAATCTGAGGCGATATTCGGGAGGATAGACGGCGGGGGAGGGGGCCTCCGTCGGCCACTTCTGGCAAGTGCTAGAGCCGCGGAGCACAAAATCGGAACTTTTAGAAGTCAGCTCTGCTGAGGGACGTCACTCCAGTGGCTAAGTGGGGGGTGGCACCCTCGCGGGACAGTGTGGTCTCAGGACCCTCGGGGTCACAGAAAGACCGGGGGTGCCTGAGTGCAGCAGAGCTCCCAGGTATCGGAGCGGGGAAGCCGGCTGCAGAGACGGAGCCGAGGCGCGGGCTCTCAGCTCGGGGTTGCCATAAACTGTGATCTGCGGCCCAGTCGGGGCACGGCTCCTCCAGAAGGGACCCAACAAGGGCAGATCCGGGGAGACTCCCCTTCCTCCCCCAGGAGGAGTGGCGCGGGAGCGCACCGCAGGGATCTGCTGGGTTTGGAGACTCCACATGGGGTCGGGTGCCAGAGATAGAAACGCTCGGTCACAGGCCGGGAGAGCACGGAGTGCGGCCGGAGACCAGGGACACAGGAGTGACTGACTGCTTTTCTCTGGGGGCGCACTGAGGAGCGGGGACCCGAGTTCATGGCTCCTCTGGGGTGGAGATTGGGAAGCCACCATTTTCACTCTCCTCCTCCAAAGCTGTACCGAAAGCTTGCAGGGAACAAAAGCTCCGGAGAGCAAACCCGAGCTGATTACTTAGCCCGGACCACAAGGGCGAGGCAATTCCACCTCCTGCAAAGACATTTGGGAACCATGGCAACAGGCCCCTCCCCCAGAAGATCAGCACGAACAGCCAACCAAGACCAAGTTTACCGATCAAGGAGAACGGGAGAACTCCAGCGCGAGGGGAATACTGCACATAGAATTCATGGCTTTTTTTACCATGATTCTTTAGTCTTTCAAAGTTAATTTTTTTAACTTTTTAAAAATTTTTTTCCCTTTTTCAACCAACATTTTATCAATCCCTTTTTTAAAAAACATTTTTATTTTTCATTATTAGAGTCATATTCTACCCCTTCAGAGTAGTTACCCTTATTTTGGGCATATATATGTAAGTTGTTCTCTCTTAAAAACTTTGAGATACAGTTTCTTTTAACAGATCAAATTATACCCTAAATCTCTAGTGTATGGCTTTGTTCTAGTCTCCTGCCTGATCATATTCTCTCCCTGTTTTTTTTCTTTTTTTTTAAATCCTCTTCTTTCTTTTTTCAAACATCTTATCAATTCCTTTTATAAAATTTTTTATAATTTTCATCTTTACAGTCATATTCCATCCCTTCATCATATCAACCCTTATTGTTGTACACATATTTTTCTTTCTTTAAAATTTTGGGAGGCACTTTCTTCTAACAGACCAAAATACACCCAAAATCTAGTGTATGGCACTGATCTATGCACAGCCTGATCATATTTGATCATATTTGAGCATATTCTGTTTTTTTTGTTTTGTTCTGTTTTTGTTTGTTTTTATCTTGTTCTTTTTCTTTTTCTTTCTTTCCCTTTCTTTCCCCCTGGTTTCAGGTCTTTTCTGATTTGTTTAGAGTATATTTTCTGGGGACATTGTTACCCTGTTAGAATTTTGTTCTCTAATTCATCTATTCTCGTCTGGACAAAATGACAAGATGGAAAAAAATCACCTCAACAAAAAGAACAAGAGGTCATACTGACTGCCAGGAACCTACTAAATACTCAGTACAATGTCACACCTAGAGTTCAGAATCATGATTTTAAAGATACGAGCTGGGCTTGAAAAAAAGCATGGAAGTTATTAGAGAAACCCTTTCTAGAGAAAGAAAAGAACTAAAATCTAACCAAGGCAAAATAAAAAAGGCTATTAATGAGGTACAATAAAAAGTGGGGGCGCTAACTGCTAGGATAAGTAACGCAGAAGAGAGCATCAGTGATATAGAAGACCAAATGATGGAAAATAAAGAGGCTGAGAAAAAGAGAAATAAACAACTACTGGATCACGGGGCAGAATTCTAGAGATAAGCGATACGATAAGATGAAACAACATTAGAATAATTGGGATCCCAGAAGAAGAAGAAGAAAGAGAGAGAGGGCAGAAGGTATACTGGAGCAAATTATAGCAGAGAACTTCCCTAATTTGGGGAAGGAAACTGGCATCAAAATCCAGGAGGCACAGAGAGCCCCTCTCAAAATCAATAAAAATAGGTCAACACCTCGACATCTAATAGTAAAACTTACGAGTCTCATAGACAAAGAGAAAATCCTGAAAGTAGCTCGGGAGAAGAGATATGTAACCTACAATGGTAGAAATATTAGATTGGCAACAGACTTATCCACAGAGACCTGGCAGGCCAGAAAGGACTGGCATGATATCTTCAGAGCACTAAATGAGAAAAATATGCAGCCAAGAATACTATATCCAGCTAGGCTGTCATTGAAAATAGAAGGAGAGATAAAAAGCTTCCAGGACAAACAAAAACTAAAGGAATTTGCAAACACGAAACCAGCCCTACAAGAAATATTGAAAGGGCTCCTCTAAGCAAAGAGAGCCTAAAAGCAACATAGACCAGAAAGGAACACAGACAATATACAGTAACAGTCACCTTACAGCCAATACAATGGCACTAAATTCATATTTTTCAATAGTTACCCTGAATGTAAATGGGCTAAATGCCCCAATCAAAAGACACAGGCTATCAGATTGGATTAAAAAACAAGACCCATCAATATGCTGTCTGCAAGAGACTCATTTGAGACCCAAAGACACCCCAGATTGAAAGCGAGGGGGTGAAAAATCATTTACCATGCTAATGGACACCAAAAGAAAGTTGGAATGGAAATCCTTATATCAGACAAATTAGATTGTAAACCAAAGACTGTAATAAGAAATGAAGAAGGACACTATATCCCACTTAAAGGGTCTATCCAACAAGAAGATCTAACAATTGTAAGTATCTATGCCCCTAACATGGGAGCAGCCAATTATATAAGGCAATTAATAACAAAAGCAAAGAAACACGTTGACAACAATACAATAATAGTGGGGGAATTTAACACCCCCCTCACTGAAATGGATAGATCATCTAAGCAAAAGATCAACAAGAAAATAAAGACTTTAAATGACACGCTGGACCAAGTGAACTTCACAGACATATTCAGAACATTCCATCCCAAAGCAACGGAATACACATTCTTCTCTAGTGCCCATGGAACATTCTCCAGAATAGATATCATCCTAGGTCACAAATCAGGTCTCAACTGGTACCAAAAGTTTGGGATTATTCCCTGCATATTTTCAGACCACAATGCTTTGAAACGAGAACTCAATCACAAGAGCAAAGTCAGAAAGAACTCAAATACATGCAGGCTAAAGAGTATCCTACTAAAGAATGAGTGGGTCAACCAGGAAATTAAAGAAGAATTTTAAAAAATTCATGGAAACCAATGAAAATGAAAACACAACTGTTCAAAATCTTTGGGATGCAGCAAAGGCAGTCCTGAAAGGAAAGTATATAGCAATACAAGCCTTTCTCAAGAAACAAGAAAGGTCTCAAATACACAACCTAACCCTACACCTAAAGGAGCTGGAGAAAGAAGGGCAAATAAAGCCTGAACCCAGCAGGAGAAGAGAAATAAGAAAGATCAGAGCAGAAATCAATGAACTAGAAACCAAAAGAACAGTAGAACAGATCAACGAAACTAGGAGCTGGTTCTTTGAAAGAATTAACAAGATTGATAAACCTCTGGCCAGACTCATCCAAAAGAAAAGAGAAATGACCCAAATCAACAAAATCATGAATGAAAGAGGAGAGATCAGAACCAACACCAAAGAAACACAAACAATTATAAGAACATATTATGAGCAACTCTATGCCAGCAAATTAGATAACCTGGAAGAAATGGGTGCGTTCCTAGAGATGTATCAACACCAAAATTGAACCAGGAAGAAATAGAAAACCTGAACAGACCTATAACCACTAAGGAAATTGAAGCAGTCATCAAAAATCTCCCAAGAAACAAAAGCCCAGGGCCAGACGGCTTCCCAGGGGAATTCTACTAAACATTTAAAGAAAAATTAATACCTAGTCTTCTGAAACTGTTCCAAAAAATAGAAATGGAAGGAAAACTTCCAAACTCTTTTTCTGAGGCCACCATTACCTTGATCCCAAAACCAGACAAAGACCCCATCAAAAAGGAGAATTACAGACCAATATCCTTGATGAACATGGATGCAAAAATTCTCACCAAAATACTAACCAATAGGATCCAACAGTACATTAAAAGGATTATTCACCACAACCAAGTGGGATTTATCCCTGGGCTGCAAGATTGGTTCAACATCCGCAAATCAATCAACGTGATACAATACATTAACAAAAGAAAGAACAAGAATCATATAATCCTCTCAATAGATGCAGAAAAAGCATTTGACAAAGTACAGCATCCTTTCTTGATCAAAACTCTTCAGAGTATAGGGATAGAGAGTATATACCTCAATATCATAAAAACCATCTATGAAAAACCTACAGCGAATATCATTCTCAATGGGGAAAAGCTGAGAGCTTTCCCCCCTAAGGTCAGGAATGTGGCAGGGATGTCCACTATCACGACTGCTATTCAACATACTATTAGAAGTCCTAGCCACAGCAATCAGACAACGAAAAGAAATCAAAGGCATCCAAATCGGCAAAGAGGAAGTCAAACTCTCACTGTTTGCAGATGATATGATACTTTATGTGGAAAACCCAAAAGATTCCACCCTAAAACTGCTAGAACTCATACATTAAAGTGGCAGGATATAAAATCAATGCACAGACATCAGTTGCATTCCTATACACCAGCAACAAGACAGAAGAGAGAGAAATTAAGGAGTCGATCCCATTTACAATTGCACCCAAAACCATAAGATACCTAGGAATAAATCTAACCAAAGAGGCAAAGGATCTGTACTCAGAAAACTATAAAATACTCATGAAAGAAATTGAGGAAGACACAAACAAATGGAAAAACGTTCCATGCTCATGGATTGGAAGAACAAACATTGTGAAGATGTCAATGCTACCTAGAGCAATCTACACATTCAGTGAAATCCGCATCAAAATACCACCCACTTTTTTCAAAGAAATGGACCAAATAATCCTAAAATTTGTATGGAACCAGAAAAGACCCTGAATAGCCAGAGGAATGTTGAAAAAGAAAAGCAAAGCTGGCGGCATCACAATTCTGGACTTCCAGCTTTATTACAAAGCTGTCATCATCGAGACAGTATGGTACTGGCAAAAAAAAACAGACACATAGATCAATGGAACAGAATAGAGAGCCCAGAAATGGACCCTCAACTCTATGGTCAACTCATCTTTGACAAAGCAGGAAAGAATGTCCGATGGAAGAAAGACAGTCTCTTCAACAAATGGTGTTGGGAAAATTGGACAGCCACATGGAGAAGAATGAAACTGGACTATTTCCTTACACCACACACAAAAATAGACTCCAAATGGTTGAAAGACCTAAGCGTGAGACAGGAGTCCATCAAAATCCTAAAGGAGAACACAGGCAGCAACCTCTTCAACCTCAGCCACAGCAACTTCTTCCTAGAAACATTGCCAAAGGCAAGGGAAGCAAGGGCAAAAATGAACTATTGGGACTTCATCAAGATAAAAAGCTTTTGCACAGCAAAAGAAACAGTCCACAAAACCAAAAGACAGAATGGGAGAAGATATTTGCAAATGACATATCAGATAAAGGGCTAGTATCCAAAATCTATAAAGTACTTACTAAACTCAACACCCAAAGAACAAATAATCCGATCAAGAAATGGGCAGAAGACATGAACAGACATTTTTCCAAAGAAGACATCCAAATGGCCAACAGACACATGAAAAAGTGCTCAACATCGCTCGGCATCAGGGAAATCCAAATCAAAACCTCTATGAGATACCACCTCACACCAGTCAGAATGGCTAAAATTAACAAGTCAGGAAATGACAGTTGTTGGCAGGGATGCGGAGAAAGGGGAACCCTCCTACACTGTTGGTGGGAATGCAAGCTGGTGCAGCCACTCTGGAAAACAGTATGGAGGTTCCTCAAAAAGTTGAAAATAGAGCTACCATACGATCCAGCAATTGCACTACTGGGCATTTACCACAAAGATACAAATGTAGGGATCTGAAGGGGTACATGCACCCCAATGTTTATAGCAGCAATGTCCACAATAGCCAAACTGTGGAAAGAGCCAAGATGTCCATCGACAGATAAATGGATAAAGAAGATGTGGTATATATATACAATGGAATATTATGCAGCCATCAAATGGAATGAGATCTTGCCATTTGCAACAACGTGGATGGAACTGGAGGGTGTTATGCTGAGTGAAATAAGTCAATCAGAGAAAGACCTGTATCATATGACCTCACTGATATGAGGAATTCTTAATCTCAGGAAACCAACTGAGGGTTGCTGGAGTGGTGGGGGGCGGGTGGGATGGGGTGGCTGGGTGATAGACATTGGGGAGGGTATGTGCTATGGTGAGCGCTGTGAATTGTGCAAGACTGTTGAATCACAGATCTGTACTTCTGAAACAAAAAATGCAATACATGTTAAGAAAAAAAAAAAGAAGAAGCTAGCAGGAGGGGAAGAGTGAAGGGGAGTAAGTCGGAGGGGGAGATGAACCATGAGAGACGATGGACTCTGAAAAACAAACTGAGGGTTCTAGAGGGGAGGGGGGTGGGGAGATGGGTTAGCCTGGTGATGGGTATTAAAGAGGGCACGTTCTGCGTGGAGCACTGGGTATTGTGCACAAACAATGAATCACGGGACACTACATCAAAAACTAATGATGTAATATATGGTGATTAACATAACAATAAAAAAATTTAAAGATTATAAAAAAGATAGGAGGGGAAGAATGAAGGGGGGTTTGAGAGGGGGAGACGAACCATGAGAGACGATGGACTCTGAAAAACAAAC
>NW_027397088.1:8666097-8735768 GCF_003265705.2 Callorhinus ursinus
CAAAAAAAAAAGAGTGAAGGAGGACGCCTGGGTGGCTCAGTCAGTTAAGCGTCTGCCTTCGGCTCAGATCATGATCCCAGGGTCCTGGCATTGAGCCCCGCATCAGGCACTCTGCTCAGCAGGAATCTGCTTCTCCCTCTGCCTGCCGCTTCCCGGCTTATGTTCTCTCTGTCAAATAAATAAATACAATCTTAAAAAAAAAAAAAGTGAAGGAAGTATCCCCCTCCTAGCAAAGGACCGTCCTGTACAGTGCTCTAGGGCACATTCACGGCTGGCTGAGTAATGCACACCCTCCCCTGCCCAGATACCCAGGTCCTAATCCCTGGGACCTCTGACTGTTACTATAGGACTAGCGAGACTTCGCAGATGCAATTAGATTAAGGATCTTCAGGTGGGGAGATTATTCTGGAATATCTACGTAGGCCTGAAATGTAATCACAGTGTTTTTATAAGGGAAAGGCAGAAGGAAATTTGACTACACGAGGAGTATAGGAGGCAAGCAGAGCAGAGAGAGATTTGAAGATGCTTCACGGCTGGCTTTGAAGATGGATGAAGCAACAATGAGTGGAGGAATGCAGCTCTAGAAACAAAAAAGCAAAGAAATGGCTTCTCCCCTAGGGCTCCAAGAGGGATCTTTGGCCCTACTGACAAACTTTGGTCCAGTGAAACTAATTTTGGACTTCTGACCTCCAGAACTGTAAGAGAATAAATGTGTGCTGTTTAAGCCCCCAGGTTCACGGTGGTTTCTCAGAGCAGCCAGAAGAAACTGACATTATCCCAGCTCATCTTTCCAAAGGCTTTGCCCCTTTCAGGATCTTCTCTCTCTCTCTGGTATGGATTATGAACTGCTCTGTCTCTCCTAGACATTTCCATGCATGTACAAAATACTTTAGATCTCCTAACTTAAACATAAAAAACCTCCCTTAACCTCACAATATCCCAGCTACTATCCCAATTCCTTACTTTTCTTTCATAGCAAAGTCTTTCAAGAAGTATCTGCATTTGGGGTGCCCAGGTGGCTCAGTTGGTTAAGCGTCTGACTTTGGCTCAGGTCATGATCTCAGGCTCCCCACTCAGCAGGGAGTCTGCTTGTCTTTCTCCCTCTAGCCCTCCCCCGGCTCATGCTCTCTCTCTCAAATAAATAAATAAAATCTTTAAAAAAAAAGAATTCTCTGCATTTCATGTTCCACTCATTCTTGAGCTTAGGCCACTATGACTCCCACACCCACCAGACACTAAAGTCACCAAAGGTGTCCACATTGGCGAGTCAGAGGAACACTTTGCTCTCCTCATCTTACTGGGCTTCCTACAAGCAACATCGGCTGCATCTGGATCCACTCATGATCGAGACTGGTGGCCCCTTCTCTGATTTGCCTCCTACCTTACTCGCCACTCCTCAGGCCCCTCATCTCAACCCCTAAGGTGTTTGTTTCTCAGGGCTTAGCCTCCAGCCCACTTGTCCTCTCGCTACACTCACCCCCCACCCCCAGGTGACCTCACTCAGAGCCATGGCTTTAGACATTATCTCCATGATGATGACTCCATAGTGCATATACCAGCTGAGACCTTTCTCCAAGCTCTTGCTATCTATTTGATATCACCGCTTGTTTATCTTACCAGCATGGTCGAAACCAAACTCAGGACTCCCCATAGCTGTCTGCTCGTCCTTCAGTGTCTCCACTTGGTAAGTGCTGCTTCCCGGGGGGTTTGCTCACAGGCTGCACACCTTCCTTTTCCTTTTCCTTATGGCTGTGTCTTGGGCCCCACCCCAGCCCCCACCTCATCCAAGCGGGCTCTGTCCCTTCCATTTCTGAAACACATCTCCAACAACGTACTCCCTTCCACTCTCCTGCTATGAGAGCCTCCTGATGTAACTCGCCCGTGAGTCCCTCCAGTCTGGTTTTCATACAGCAGCTAGAATTGAACCATTACACTGTCACTTAACTTCCTTTGGGTGGCTTCCTTTTTTCTTAGGATGCGGTCCTAACTCCTTGCCTTGGCTTCCAAGGGCCTTCAGGAAAGACATGGTCTCCTCCCATACCCCTGTGCACTCTGCTCCCCTAGACTCCAGCCCTTCTGGATGATTCTTAACACCCTCCACTTACAGTGCCTCAGGTTTGTTTCCTCTCCCTGCCTGTGACTGGCCTCGTGGCCCCCTCAACTCTCTCAGCCCCCACATCGCCTCCTCAGGGATACCGTCCCCGAGCATCCCTCTGGCACAGCCTCCCTCTGCTCACCCCATTGTCTCCGTCACTGTGCAGCATGGTTTCCGCACAGCCCTTTGCACAATCTGATGTCCTTCTGTTGCAGATGCATGTGTTAAGTTAGTTCACTGGCTCTCCTGCCCATCAGTAAGCCCCGTGAAGGACAGCCCTATCTGTCACGGTCACCACTCCCTAGAACCCAAACTCCTGGCACATGGTGGACATTCAGCAAGTGTTGGGTGAAGGAACCCATCTTTCCACCCAGGTCTCTCTCCCAGGTTCTAGGAAAACTAAATGACTTACTCTTTTCCAAATATACATCAGGCTACTCCCTGTGCCTGGAAGGACTCTCCCTTCTCCGGGCTAATCACAGCCCTTGCCTTTCCTGCACCCCTTCCCCTGAGTGGCTCAGCATCACTGGCCCCTTCCTCTGAGCTCCCAGCCCTCACGAAGAACGGAAGTGCTACTTCATAGGGAGGCAGTTGCAAGTGCCCCAGCTTAGAATCTCACTTCTGAGCAGCCTGACTTCCAGCTCAAAGAAGCCTAAGAGTGGATGGAAACATGGAGTTTTTACACCAGGAAGTGAGTATAACTTTCTCAGGGAAGACTTTGCTGAGCCCCAGCAGGGCTCAGCCCTTACCTCCGCTATGCTCTCATCATAACTATCCCTTCTCTCCATTCCCCTGAACAGAACAGTCATTATTGGTTTGTGTGACTGTTTGCTTAGTGTCCGGCTTCCCCTGTAGGCTTCACGGGGTACGGGTTGTGAGCATGATGTCCGGTGCAGCCGCTTAGACGTGTTTGTTGAATGAATGCATGAAGGACTAAATGAAAAGTCAGAGTTGTTGGCTCTCAGATGAGGGCTTCTTTCAGGAAGGACCCTTACAATCACAGCCTTGTCCCAAGCAGAGAAGGCTGGAGGTATGGAGGCTAGTATCAAGTATTACCACTGTGAACAAATGGTGGTGTTACACAGCCCTTTTACTGTAAATCTTTAGCCTTCAAAGGCTGTGCCCTCATCCCAATGGGCAGCCCACGGGGTGTGCAAAGCCTCTTGTTTGTAAAGCTGTCGTCATCCCAGTGAGTGCAATCAAGAGCTGAAATGGGAGAAGCTGCTGCTGAGGGAAACTACAGCTTGCATTTTCCACCTCCTGAGAGTAAAATGAAACCCCAGTGTGTCGTTACTTTGGGAAGAGGACCCCACAGAACATTCTGTTAATACAGAAATGAAAATGCCACCATTGGAACCACTTTAACAGGTGCATCCTGTGTTATTATTGGGCTGAAAATGCTACTTTTAGGCAGGTATTCAAAGCATTTACATCCTGTTGTTCTGTTGGTCAGAACATTCTGGAAGGTGCATCTAAAGAGGAGAAACCATTTTTCTCAATGAGCCTATGTGACTGTTCAAATGTGATGGTTGAGGAGCAGGGCAGGGCTAGAGGACTGCTTGCATCAGGGAATGTCTACAGAAGCAGTCTAAAGACTGAAGCAATGTCCCAGGCTGGACTCACCTGGAGAAGAAGAGCTATTTTCAGTGTTTGAAAGTGGTTAATGGAGATGTGATATTTACTCGCTGCCCACATAACCTCCTTGGGCCACATGGCCCACCTCCTCCTGGACGGTCAGTGAGCACGGAGAAACACGTTGTTAACATAATAGATTCAGATCACAATCCATGTGGGACCCATGCCAGGGGGGACACTAAACGTTCTTGAACGGCTTGTGACCACTAAGCGGGAACAACTGTGCTATTGTCCAAGTCCACGGGCATCTGACTCAGGGTCTTCACCGTGGCTCCCTTTAGGCCTTGCACCTGCTGCTCCTTCTGACCAGTCACGTTCCCGGCTCCTCATCCGGTGGGTGTGATTGTGGCAGCAATCCATTCTCCCACGTTCTCCCGCGGACTCCCGGGGTACAAGGCCAACAGGCTGATGCAGAGACTCGCACGTCAGCACCTGGGCTTGGGAGCAGGAGAGCGGACTTCTCACCGAGGTCTTCTCAGCAGTTCCACTCTTCCCTTGGGTGGCCTAGCTGGCCGCGGGGGCCTTGGCCATGGTCTGCGATGTTTCATATGAGCAGGGAGACATACTACACTCATGGTGCTTAGAAACCAGCTCTTCGAGGCCGCCTGAGTCCCAGAACATGATTCCAAAGTCAGAATCCACGAAAATGGTTTACCTAAACTAGTGGTTCTCGACTCTAGCTGCATACTGTAATCAGCTGGGTCTTGAAAAGAGTACCAATACCCTGGCCCCACACCCAGTGTTGAGAAGCCCTGGGATTAGATGATGCACAGTTGGGCTCTCTGGCCCTGGGCTCCTGGAGGGGGTCCTGGTGGAACCTGAGAATACAGATGGGGAACAGACCACCAAAGGGATTCTGGTATTCCCTGGAAGTTAATAGGGGGGTTCTTGAGAAAAGGGTTCTAGGGGCATCTGGGTGGCTCAGTGGGTTAAGCGTCCGACTCCTGATTTCGGCTCAGGTCATGATCTCAGGGTCCTGGGATCTAGTCCTGCATCATCGGGCTCCGAGCTCAGCATGGAGTCTGCTCGCCCCTCTTCTTCTACTCCTCCCCCACTCGCATTCTCTCTCTCTCTCACTCTCTCTCAAATAAATAAAATCTTAAAAAAAAAGAAAGAAAGAAAAGGCTTCTGACCTTCTGACCCCACCATGTTTGCAGAACACTGGGTTTCAACAAACAACCAGGAACAATGCCCAGATCACACCACAGTACTGCTCAGATGGAGCCGCCCCTGCTACCACCTCTGGGTGCACACTCTGCTTGTCCCACCCTGGGTTCAGGACACTGGATTCAACCTCTGCAGCTGCCACCCTGCCACCACCCTTGCAGGAATGGCTTCTGCATGACACCGGCTTCTTCACTAAGCTAGCTTCCAACAGAGGTCTCCCTACATTAGGGCCGAGCGCCCTGCACGCTCATTCAAATTTGGGGATGTGACTACAAACCCAGAGAAGGTGTGCCAAGAAGCCGGGAAGAGTGGAAGAATGGCCAGATGAAGTGAGAATGGGGAAGAAATTAGAAGATACAAGTGTGCTCACCAAAGGATTTCTCAGCGATCTGAATATGTAAACACATCCTGTGAATCCCCAACAGTATCCGATGCAGTGTTTCCCTAACTTATTTGCTCACAGACTGCTTTTTACTTGTGGTATATCTTGTGCCATTAATGCTTTGCAGAAGTCTTCGTGAACAGCTTTATTAAGGGTAGGTAGTATTTCACGTGCAAAGATAAATGTCTGGTTTCCTTGACTTGCTGTAACAGCTGCATGTCTTCCTCCATGTTGGGTACCCAGCTGCAGGAAAATTCACTCAAACACATATCGGTGTGTAGTTTGTGTCAGGCACATTTCTAGGTGCTGGGGAGTCAGCAATGGCTAAAATAGACAAAAACCCCTGCCTTCATAGAACTTCCAGATCAGGGAGATATAGACTGTTAGTCTGGGGTAAATGGCAAGGAGCAAACAGAAGGCAGGGAAGGGGGATGTGAAGTGTTAGGGATCAGATGGGACTGACGTTTTAAGAAGGGCGCACTGGGGAGGTGGTGTTTGAGTAAAGATGTCAGGGCAGCGAGGGAGTAACAGAAGTGACTATTTGAAGGAAGAGCATCCCAGCAGAGGGCATGGCCACAGCAGGGGACTTGGAGCGGAAGGGCTGAAGGGGAGAGTCCAGCAGAGGCGGCCAGAGAGTGACAGCCAGAGTCAGGCAGTTCAGAGGGAGAAGGAAGGCTGGCTTTTATGAATGAGAAGGGAAGTCACTGGAGGGTTTCCGCAGCATCGTGCAGAGAACTGTGTTGAGGAACAGGAGGAGGGCAGCGTGGAAGTGAGGTGACCGGTTTAGGGCACGGTTACGGGCATCCCAGCTGGTGAGTCACATTTTTTTATGTAAATGCCAGTAGGATTTGCTGCTTGAGCCGATGAGGGTTGTGTGACAAAGACAGGAGTTAAGGATGATGTGGAGGTTTGTAGCTCAAGGAACCAGGAGGATCAAGATGTCATTCACTTTGATGGGAAACAGGTTTGGGGGGAAATAGTCATTCAAAACTGAACATGTGAAGTTGGAGATGCCTGTAGAGACACGAAGTAGGCAGTTGGATATTCGAGTTCAGGGGAGAGATGGGCCAGATAGGAATTTGAGGGTCATTAGCATGTAGATGAAATTTAAGGCCATGAGACAGGATGGCATCCCTGTGCAAGAGAGTCTAGACAAGAGAAGAGGTTCAAGGGCTGAGCCCTGGGACCCCTCACTGTTGAGAAGACCGGCAGATGAGGAGGATCCTGAAAAAAAGACTGACGGGGAGCTGCCAGCACAGTAGGAGGACAGCTGATAACCATTGCCCTGAAGGGCAAGAGTGGAAATGTTTCAACGAGGAAGGAGTGCATAGACGCTGCAAATCTGCTAATATGTCTTCACTTGCCCTGGACAATCCCCGTTTGCACCTGGGGACCAGGTGTAATCATCACGAGAACCCCTTTCCCTCTCAAATATGTGCCAGGGTGGACAGCGCATTCACATGTCATCCAACCGACAGATCAGGTGTGATGGGCGTGAACACTTGGCTCTGAATGGGGCAATGTTTAGGTCACAGTGACCTTGATCGTGGTAAGTCTGGGTGGAGAGGTGGCAGCAAAAATCAGATTGGAGTGGCCTCAAGAGGGGTAGGAAGACAGGAAGCAGAGAAATGAGTATATATAAAGTTTAAGAACTTCTCTTGTAAAAAAAAAA
This sequence comes from Callorhinus ursinus, assembly GCF_003265705.2. NCBI lineage: Eukaryota > Metazoa > Chordata > Mammalia > Carnivora > Otariidae > Callorhinus > Callorhinus ursinus. The sequence continues at coordinate 8,673,049 of NW_027397088.1, forward strand.
AAAAAAAAGGAACACAACAGGAAGGGAGAGTGTCGCCGAGAGGGTGTTGTTTCTTTAACATGGAAGAAAAGCCAGCATGTTTGTAGGCTGGTTCAGAAAAGAAGGAAGCAGTGATGGTGCGGGAGAGAGAGGGGAGGATTTGTGGGGCGCTCTTCCTGGGGAGTGTGGGGGGATGTCATGAGCTGCTCAGGGGAGAGGTGAGCTGGTCCAAGGAGCACGGCCAGTTGCCTGTGATAAGAGGAGCCAAGCACAGGGGTGAGCAATGGTCCAGAGAGGTGGGGAGCTGTGGTTGTGGTGGGAACCTGCATTTACTCTCTTCCGATTGCTTCTCCTTTGTCATGGTAACGGGAAGCAATGTCGGAAGCTGAGACCCAAGATGGGGGAAGAAGTACTAGAGGTTTGGGGAGGGAAGAGAAGTCTGAAATAGAGGTCTAGAAAAGGATGGGAAAGTGAGGGATCAGGGCAGGGTGGTATGATTGCCTGATGGCCTTGAGGACACATTTGAAGTCAATGTGACATGCCGGAATATTCTCTGGCCACAGCTCCGCAGTGAATCTGCCGTGTAGTGCAGCCACAGGGTAGACAAGGTGTTGGATTTGGCCAGGCTGGTGGTTTAGTCACGAGGGAGCAAAGGCAGAGAGAGGTACGGCGTCAGAGTAGGGAGGATATGAGAGCACTTGACAACGGAATGGAAGCTGGGTAAACAAAGAGAACAATTATCTTAAGAAGCTGTCATGCTCAGCCATGTATCCATACAGTACTCAAGCTCATTACTTCTGGACATGTTGATAATTTCCAGTAGGTCACCTGTCAGCTTATGGAGAAGTCTCCTTCCACACGTCTTCCTCTAGTTTTCCTACCACTCTTTAGCTCTGGCCTTCACCACTTCCTGCCCGGAGTCTCTCCCCAGGATCTTGGCTATTACTACCAGTTCCATGTACAACAATTTTGGCCACGACAGTCTAATTAATGATTAATGGCCAATAAATTAATGATTAATAAATAATAAACATTAATAAAGGGATAGTCTAAAAGAATCTAAGAAGCAGCTTTGTCATGTCACTGCTTTGCCCCCAAATAAAGAACAGCTCTATATTTCCTATGACATGACACCACACATCCTTTGCCTGGGGTTCACAGATCCCTCTGCTTTTGTAAATTTATGTCTTGCCTTGTGTAACCCTGCTCCAGATAGGCTGGTCTCCTTTTGCCCCTGCCAGATGTTGCTCATGCTACGCTTTCTGCATGAAATGCTCTCTCTGCCTTTCGAAATCCTATCTGCTATACATACTAAACTGTGATCATGGCTGACACAAGGAGAGGGGTGGGATTAGAGTGGGCCGCGTGCGTGTGTGTGTGTGTGTGTGTGTGTGCCATACATACACAGTTAACAGTTTTCATTTGAATTTTTTGCAATGAGCCTGTCTTCATACCACTTTTGTAATTGGAAACAGTTTAAATTTCATTTTAAAAAATGCTTCTTAGTTGTAATTTGGCAATAGGTAGTTTAAATCTAAATAAGTATACCCCTTGACTGAGCAATTGGTAAAACTTCACAAGTTCATTGCAGCATTGTTTACAATAGCAATGTATAATTGTATAATGGCACCTCAGGTGAATTTTTGTGTCTGCTTTGTACCTCCCATTTTCTTTGAATTGAAGATAAGCAATAAAACTATTTTCATTGACAAAAATCTGACTAATTCTTTCAATAAGGGAGCTAATCCCATCTACCTTTATTTTCACAAAGAATGTATTCTGGCTCATTCTTCAATTTTTAAATTTTTTCTTTTTTCTTTTACATTATGAATTATGAATTTTTCCCTCTCAAATAGTTTGTTACATAGCTACTTTATAATTTGGTCATCATTATCTTTAAGAGTTTCAAGAACACATTTGAAGACATACTTGTCTACCAATTCAAGGATAAAACGTCCCAAATTAAGAATTCAATTGAATACCTTTGAACCATAAGACACGATAGGCTCATTTTATTTCCTGTCATCTACTCCTTTTCCCTATTTATGTTAAATTTTAGACATTAATTTTCAGGTTATGATTTATGTTATATAAATGTATGTGTAAACTTTCAATATACATTTATTAAGATTTGAGTCTATGGTATTTAATTTAAATGTTCACTGCAGTCCTTAGCTGTGACTTTACTGTTTGGGGGGGGTTACATTTTGATCAATTACTTGGTTTATTAAAACAGTACTTCTTGAACTTTAATGTGCATATAAATTACATGGTGATCTTGTTACAATGCAGATTCTGATTCAGTAGATCTGGGGTAGAGCCTGGTTCTGAGATTCTGCATTCTCAACAAGGTCCCAGGTGACATGATGGTGCCAGACTGTGGACCACATCTGAGTGGTTCCCCCCATGAAAAGTACACGGATTGTATATTTTGAGCCCTGGAATCTCTGAAAATGTTGAGAGTGACAGACAACTTGGCTACATAAGGAATTTGGGGTCACAAAGTTTCTCCCTCAAAACTCTATAGACATGGATTGTGTCACTGATTTTAGGATCTATATTATAAAAAAAAAAAAAAGGAATTCTGGGGGCGCCTGGGTGGCTCAGTCAGTTAAGTGTCTTGACACTTGGTTTCCGCTCAGGTCATGATCTCATGGGTCCTGAGATAGAGCCCCATGTCAGCTCCACGCTCAGTGGGGAGTCTGCTTGTCCCTCTCTGTCTGCTCCTCCCCCCACTCTGTCTGTCTCTCTCTCTCATAAATAAATAAAATCTTAAAAAAATAAAACGGAACTCTGAGACCAGTTTGCATTTCCTTTTTTTTTTTTTTTGTATGCAATCTTCTTTCAGGGCATTCATAGAGTTCTTAATTTTACATACATTTTGGAATTTTCACCAGGGCTTATTAAGAGTTTGGATCTCTTCATTTTGCCTTGTACCCAGTGAACTATTTTGACTGGGAGATTGAGGTCTTTAGGAAGTTTTCTATGTGTTTGAATATTGCTTTGGTCCATTTGTTCTGGTATTGTCTTCAGAAATAGTTATCCACATATTGGATCTCCATTGTATATATACGAAATACTGCCTATTCTTTTTCCTTTTTTGCTTTATTTTTGCATTATACATACATACATACATATATATATATATATATATTTCCTAGGCTGTATTCTCTATCACTGAAATAATTTCTGGCATTTTGGCATAATTCTGCTCTTCATTGCTTTGAATGCATTATGACACTCTGATATTATCTGCTTGGTTCTAAAACATTTATTCAAAATCTCATTTACTTCTCCGTATGGTTCTCCCTATATCTCAGCATAATCTTCCACTGTCACCTCTTTTTACAGTTCATCTAATTTTATGGAGACCATATTTTTTTAATGTTGACAGTAAAGAGTAGATGCTGTCTGGAATTCGTATTTTTTGCCTCAAATGTTTTTCCAAAATATACACTTTCTCTGAATCTGACCGGTCGGATTTCATGAGGAAGAATCTTTCCGCGGACCGCGTATTAGTTTTATTCTTGCTTGCTGATGGTTGCTGGTCAGTGAGGCAGCCTGAGGGTAGCAGGGAGAGCAGGAGAGCAACCGGCTCCGCTGACTAGGGGGCTTGGGGTCCGTCTATAGTGGAACCACTCAGCCTGGCACCGGGATGACGGGGAGGCCTCCTAGCTGGCATCTGCATACTTGCGTCTTCAGGCTCATCTCTATAGCTGGTGCTGTGTCCCCAACGACGGGCCACCATCCAGCACCGCTGCTCCCACCACTCCCAGCAGTCTCTTGTTCAGCTTCACCAGGCTGCTTGCCACGGTTACAATCACCTCCACACTTACGTCCTCTCCCAAGCTAGGAACCACAGCTCCTCACTCATCCCAGCAGCCTGGGTCTCCGAGTCCTGAGCGGGCACTGTGGCTGGGGGATCTGCCCAGCCAGACCGCACAGGGCACCTTCCAGGCTAGTCTCACGGCCCACTCTTTCCTCCAGAACTCAGCCTCCCAGCCCAGAGACACCACCACGGGGGCCAGGACTCGACCATTTACTTCCTGGGAGCCGTGCCATGCGTCCGGGGACAAGTTTATTTCCGCCATTTTGAGATTTGTTTCCTCAGCTTTCAGGGTAAATAGGTGTTTTCCCCACTTTTTCCAGGTTATTTATTTAGGACTTGGTGGGTGATAAGTGTTCAGAAATAAAATGTGTCCAAAAGCCAAGCCTCTTTACCCCAAAGTGCCTGTCTTAGCCCATTCAAGCCGCTCCGACAGAACACCGCAGGCTGGATAGCTTATAACCAGCAGACGTTTATCTGGTGAAGTTCTGGAGGCCGGGGAGTCCAAGATCGAGGCGTAGTACATTTGGGGTGTGGTGAGGAGGCCCCACTTCCTGGTTCATAGATGGCCTCCTCTTGCTGTGTCCCCACACGGCAGAAGGCGCGAGGGCGCTCTCTGGGGGGCACCCCTCCCATTCACAAGGGCTCCTCCCTCATGACCTCATCACCTCCCAAAGACCCCGCCTCCCAACACCACCACATTGGGGGTTAGGATTTCAACAGATGAAATCTGGGGGGATATGAATATTCAGTGCATAGCAGTCTCAGAACATTTTTTTAAATGAGAGCAGAATTAGCTCAGGCACAGTGATTACAGCAGGGTTTTCTTCCTCTTCCTTTGCTTTGAAACAACATGGCCTTTCCAAAATTGCACATTCTAAACTTGAGAAATTAGAACTTGCATTTCCTTTTTGCATTGTAGATTAAATAGACTGTAAGTTAGACACTGCCTTCATGATTAAAGCGAGCCTATGTATGAGTTTGTTTGCTCTGAGTTGAGAAGTTCTAGTGAAAGCGAATGCCCTCACTCTCCAACGGAAGACTCCTCATCCCCTACGGTATTTTATTTTATAAACAGCTAATTTAGAAATATTGTAACACTTATTCTATGTACGCTATTTCAGAGTGAATTAACATTTATCTCTGAAAAAAAAAAAACAAAACACTTAGCGCTGGTATATTCAAGCATTTAAGAAAACATCAGTGTATTCCTCTTAACTTCCACAGAACGATGCCTCATTCAGTGTCCATTTCATTTAATGAGTATATCCAGATGTCCCTTGTTTGAGTCTAAATTCCTGGCACCTAAGGCAATGAAATTAATTTTAAAGTTGTTTATAAACAGAGACACTTATGGAAACTTTGAGAGACGTTTTCAAAAAAAAAACTTACACCATACATTTTCATCTCTTTTTAAATTGTTAGTAAACTTATGTCTCCATAGAAATAAAAATATCTGCTTAAGGAGTTTTAGTCCAAATCAGTTTTTTTCTGCATATGTCATTGCCTTCTATTTTTTCCCTCTTTTTTTAAAAAAAAAAGAAAAATCCCACGAGTATAAAGAAGACCAAAGTTGAAAACACTTCGATAACTGATTGCATGAAGGCAACAAAATCAGGTCTTCAGTCTTCAAGCTTTGAAATAATGAGACAACTGCCAAGGCGTGTACCTTTTGACCAACATTAAAAATCGGGTCTTGACTATCTGGGTATTTATTCAGTTGTGCCTTCTTGCTCAGTGTTTTTACTAAACGTGGAAGAATCTACAGCCTCACACACGTAGGTCAGACATAATATAAAATAAACCAGATGCATTTAATGATGGGCAAGCCCCAGTGATGTAGCTGTAACTTCTCTGCTCCATTAAAAATCTCTTTGCAGGGCGCCTGGGTGGCTCAGTCGGTTGAGCGACTGCCTTCGGCTAGGGTCATGATCCTGGCGTCCCGGGATCGAGTCCCGCGTCGGGATCCCTGCTCGGCGGGGAGTCCACCTCTCCCTCTGACCCTCGTCCCTCTCGTGCTTTGTATCTCTCATTCTCTCTCTCTCTCTCAAATAAGTAAATAAAGTCTTTAAGAAAAAAAAATCTCTCTGCATTTTTTCAAAACACAGCGGCCCTCTTCCCGTTGTTCCAGCCAAAGCCCAGCACGGGCAGTGGTGCCCTCCCTCTCTGATCACAGGAAGCAGCCCAGGGCCTTCTTACGTGCATCGCGTCGCTACGTGCAGTCAGGCAGTGCGCGTGGGCACTGGTAACTGCTCACATCTGTCTCACTGAGGCTTGAGGAGCCTGGAATTTCTGAGCTCCAGGGCTGCCTCTGCCAAAGACTTCCTGGCAAAGTGTTTTGTCTGCAAAACAGACACAATAATGAGGACCTCATATGGATGTTAAGAAATGCCCTACACCCTGGAAACTTCTTTTGGAAGAACTAAAGGAAGAAATCCACTCTTTCCCCTGGGGGAAAAAAATTTCCACAGCAGCTTGAAACTTTGTCCCTTGTAGAAGACATGAAGAGCTGTTTTGAAATGCAAAAAAAAGGACTAGTGACAGAATTTTACACTAGAGCTCTGAAGCCAGGTCCAAATGGTCCAGGGTTCGAGGTTCTTGAGTGGTCCCCCTAGTTACACCCCTGCAATTCTGTCTAGTCAGCCCAGTAAGCATGCCTGAGTTTAGCTGGTGGGAGGCACAGACTCTGAGGGTGCTATGTGTTATGGATCGGCTGAATTGTGTGCCCCCCAAATTCACATGTTGAAGTTGTAACCCCCAGAACCTCAAAATGTGATTGTGTGTAAGTTAACGAGAACTTTGCAGAGGTAATTAAGTTAAATGAGATCATGGAGGGTGGGCCCTAATCTAATAGGATGGGTGTCCTTAAAAGAAGAGGAGGTGAGGACACAGATATGCTCAGAGGAAAGACCACGTGAGGACCCAGGAAGAACACAGCCATCTACAAGCCAAGGAGAGAAGCCTCAGAAGAAATCAGTCCTGCCGACACGTTGATCTTAGACTTCCGGATTCCAGAACTGTCAGAATATAAATTTCCGGTGTTTAAGCTACCCAGTGTATGGTGCTTGTCACACAGCCCCACGTCACACCACGCATGTCGTTCCCTCACTGGGTGAGAATGTGCCTCAGAATAGCCTTCCATTTTGGAAGGACAGATGCATCCTGGGAAGAGATGCCCGCTGACCAGTTGGCTGCTGCCAGATGCAGCTCTCGGAAGGAGGCACCCCAACATGGTGACCTTCCTTTTCTTATTTTCCTCTCTGCCCATTTTAACACCACAAACAACGAAAACAAAGAGCAAGAGAGCAAGCGAAGCTGCCAGGAGAGCTCCAGGCACAATGCTAGCTCTCCGTGAAGCAGGGCAGCCTGTGGCCCCAACTGCCCACAGCCCACCCCGTCTGCGGCTGTACAGGTGTGTGCCCCCGGTTCTCAGAAGGGGCACTTCACACAGCAAGTATGGATGACGTCACTGCTGGTGTCCCCAAAGTACGCAGTTCTGTGAGTTCGCCGGTGTTTGCCATCTGTGGAATACAGGAAGCGAACCTTCCTTTGGCTGATGTTTCGATCCACATTTAGTCATGCCTCATCCTCTCCTGTCCCTCAACACCACCCCCTGTCAGCTGAAGCTTATTTCCAACACCAGGAGCCTTCTGGTATCTGATCCTTGTACATTTGTTCTATTTGGTTGTTGATGCTTCTCCAGATTTGGGATCACAGGTTGTAGCTGGGACTCCAAAAGATCTGGAGAGCGCTAGGGTCAATGCTGTGTCCAGAATATGATACCATCACTTGATCTGCCCTTGGTCATCCGCTGGTGATAACCTGGTTATACAAGCACCCCCCCCCCCATCCTGTGGTCTAAGCGTGACTCAGCAAGGCAGAGGGGCAGTTTCTCCCCTGGCTGTCCAGGGGAACGTTTCCCGAAGCTGCCGTGGAGCGCCCACTTTGACACACTGGGGAGGCGCACGACAGGAGCCCAGCGGCCAGACCTGATCTCTCACTGCCTCCCGACCTCTTGAATGCTGCTCTTGACTCACTTGCAGTGGCCACGCCTCTGCCATTACATTTTTGACAGTACTTTAAAAAGGCAAACTCACTAATATGTGCCTCGAGGATTTACAGAGCTCACGGTAACATCGGTTTTGTTTTCGCAGCTGCGCTCACACGCTTCAGTGAGGCCATTTCAAGGGAGATAGTATGACATAATGCTGGTGACAGCACAATTGTCATCCCGCGAAAGGGGACAGTATTGGGATCTCAATGGAAAAGAAAAGTGAGGCTTTCATCTGTAAGCTCAGATCCCATTTCCTGCAAGAATCTCAACCTCTGAGCAGGGCCGGGAGTGGCAATCACCACAAGCTGCCGAATACAGATGACCTCATCTTGCCACCCACAAATCTTATGCGTTTGACAGCCCAGAGGATGGCAGAGGCCTAGAAAGAATACAACTCCAACTCAGTCAACAAGTTTTGTGTGCTGGGGAGGAAGTATTTTCATAGAAGTTGTTCTCTTCTTCATTTTCTGTTTTGGTTTGGCAACTGCCACCGCAGTAAAATGACGACCGTGACAATAGCCATGAGCGTCCCCAGAGCCACGACCAACAGCTCCCCCTGCGTGGAATCACACGAGTCTAGAGCCCTTTCCCAGAGAGCTTTCGCAACATGACTTTGCAGGGGTGTAGGTGCTGTGGTGCTGTTAGTCGTGGTGCAGTTTCCCCGCCTCTAACGCTGGTACCCGAACCTTCCAGCTAGGCTTGCCACGCGTACACTGAGGTTGTCCTCGGTCCCAAAGCGAGTGTTTCCTGCCTGCTCATTTTGCATCTGCTCTCGTGTGTTTGCTGGACGGCTGGGCACATTCGCACCTATGCTCAAGTTCTCTGCCGTGAAAGGACACACACCTTCTTTACAACACCTGGCGATGCGTCTACCGGCATTATCCCTGGTACCGGCATTCTGGGTATGGTAAACCCCCATTATGGAACTATATATGCTGGGAATCATAAACATGGAAATAAAATAAAAGGAAGCGCTTTCAAAGGAACAGATGGCACTAAAGTCATAAGGCGCCCTCGACACAAATGAGGCTTTTGGGCGTGGAAATATCTGTAAGTCTCTCATTTGCTCACTCTCAGGGCTTGGCCTAGCCCGTCTAGGCTTTGTTGGAAAAACTGGTTATAATCATGTTTTATTTATTTATTTATTTTTAAAGATTGTATTTATTTGACAGAGAGAGAGAGAGAAACAGTGAGAGAGGGGACACAAGCAGAGGCAGAGGGAGAAGCAGGCCTCCCGCGGAGCAGGGAGCCCCATGCAGGGCTCGGTCCCAGGACCCTGGGATCATGACCCGAGCCGAACTGACTGAACCCCCCAGGCGCCCCTATAATCATGTTTTAATGACCAGTTTCTTTCTTTACTATCTACTACTCTTTCGGTGGCTTTACATCCAATGTGTTTCGATACCAACCACCAAAAACGTGAGGCTGTAGCATTACCCATTCGGGGACAACGGGAATTCCTGAACCTGGGTGAGACGGCCCCTGTGTAACAGCGCCACCTCTGGTTCGGAAGACTCTTGACTCCTACTCCCCAGAATTCTGAATGACTGGGCCAGCATTCCCCAGTGTTTATGCTTTCAATGGGTTTCATAACTCTGGGGGACGTTTTGGGAATACTGATTCCATAGGGCCTCTTAGATCTTGCAGAAAGGATGTCAACAACACGTGTTACTTAGAAAGAAAAAAGGAATTAAGTTATCAGAATGTTAAACCATCTTCTCTCTCAGTGGCCCCCAGTCTAGACCCGTCCTCTTCCTGCAGGAGTCCTGGGCTCTCACCCATCTCTGCTTTCTGATTAGAGTCCTGTTACAGCACTGAGTTCGATGTAATTGATATTAAGCTTATGTGGGAGCGCACTCTTCACTATAATGCAAATTCCTTGGGGACAACAATCACCTCTTGTTTTCTGGGCTTTTTTTAGCAGGGGAGGGGCAGAGGGAAAGAGAGAGAGAGAATCTTAAGCAGGCTCCTCCCCCAGTCCAGAGTGCCATGCAGGCCTGGATCTCACCACCCTGAGATTATGACCTGAGCCAAAATCAAGAGTCAGTCGCTTAACCAACTGAGCCATCCAGGTGCCCAAACAATCACCTCCTGTTAATCTTGATATTCTCCTCAAAGTACCAACTCGGTGAATGTTTGTTGTACTGAATTATGCCCTCAGGAAAGCTAACAGATCTGAGGCACCTGGATTTCTACTGACTAAATCTCTAGAAAGAGAGCCACTAGAGTATTTGTTCTATTCATGAATTTAATATGCATATTCAGGGACACCACTCCTTATATGAAAACTTCAGGGTCAAGATATATCAGAATTTTTTGGATTGTCACAGGTTAAAATGACTCATGTATTATGTAGCATGATATCAGTGTGTACATTTACAAAAAGTTTAAGGAAAGGAATAAAGACTAACCTTAGTTCAGGTTATGTTTCACCATCAAATAAGTTTGCTGAAAACATCTGTTAAAACTCTTTGTCTTCAAAGCTTTCTGGATTTCAGAACAATGAAGGACCAAAGACTTATATTCAAAGAGAAAAACAAATGAATTACTTCTTTTACATTGAATTTCTATAACTGATAAAATATTTCTTTTAAAAAATGCCATAGTCTTATTTCTATAATGCTCAGTTTTTAAACTTTTACAAATAATCTACTAATATATCTTCTCTACTTAAAATGCCAATGATAGAGATAAAGCAAAAGCCTGAAGTGACTCCCCTTCTCATCTCAGTTTTACTTTCACAGGAGTCCCCGACTTCGGGAGGCACTGCACGCACACACCAAAGCACAGAGCAACACATCATCTTTATAAAATCCGCTCCCAACATACCCTCATTTCCAGCTTTTCCCTTGACCTTTCCTTGCCACATTTTTGGTGATACATAAGCAATGCTCTCTTGTCCCCATGCCTAGAGATGAGAAAAATCAGAGTGAAAGACTTTAAGATATTTGCTGCATGTGACAAAGAGCCTGTGAGTGGAAACAATGGTACTAGAACCCAAATGATCTCACTTTTTTTTTTTACGATTTTATTTATTTATTTATTTATCTGAGACAGAGATAGTGAGAGAGAGCACCCGTGGGGAGGAGAGGGAGAAGCCTCTGGGATCATGACCTGAGCCGAAGGCAAACGCTCAACCGACCAAGCCACATAAGAAAGACCTACTGTTTATATAATTCATTGTGTTTTAGGAAAAAAGTTGTCCTAATTCTAATTCTTTTATTCGATCAACTTTTGTAGAACTGAAAAGGCAGATTAAATTTTGATTTACAAAAACAAAACAAAAAACTTCCCCAAATGTCATTAGCCCTTTGCTTATATCTTCCAGAAATTGAAATTGACTAGGTAGAATGAGTTGTATTTCCTCGCCTCTCTGATTGTTCTTTACGCTCATCGGTGCTGACAAGAGTTTCAATTGTAGATGGAAGGGAGCAGGGAGGGATGAAGAAGCAGAGGGAAGCCTCCCTCAGAGCAGCACCAGACAGGGCTTGAGAGGAGCCCGACTGGGAAACTCTCAGTAGCATCCATAAAGTTTGGTGCCTAGGAGGGAGATGGGGTTGTGCGAGAGGGAGAAGGTAAGCGGGAATCTGAAGTTTCTAGATTGCAAGCCACTCTGACAGAACACCTTGGCTTTACTCTAGGAGATGAGGAGAAGGAGGAGAAAGGGCGAGAGGGAAGGGAAGTGGTGAGGCTGAGCTGAGGGGCTGAGGGAGGAAGGGAGAGAGGGTGCTCTAGTCTGGGGAGCCACCCGTACAGCAGTGAGCCCTTCTCCACAGTTCCACTTTCCATCCAGAAGCAGATGATCCTCAAGTCATCACAATCTGTCGGAGGTCAGTAGTAGCCTGATCCTGGGTCACAAAGCCGGCATCCTTCCCCTCACTTCCTCTCATCCCGTAGGCATTTTATCACCTCACATCATCACAAGAAGGTGAGTGCGGTCCAGGAAGATATTTTGAGAGAGAGAGAGAGACCACATTCACATAACTTCGATTACGTGTATTGTTATAATTGTTCTATTTTATTATAGTTGTTGTTGTTACTCTCTTACCTAATTTATACATGGAGCTTGATCATAGGTACGTATGTATAGGAAAAACATAGTATGTATAGAGCTCGGCACTATCCGTGGTTTCAGGCACCCACTGGGGGTCTTAGCACATACCCCCAGCGGATCAGAAGGGACTACTCTTTTGCACAAGCAGAGAGCACATGAACCAGTCTGGCCCAGTCAGCTCCGAGCTCCCCCATCGGACCTCCTCCTCGCTGCTTCTCAGTGTGCTTGCTCTTCTCTCCCGCACTTTAGCCCATTACTTCAGTTGGACCCTTCAGCCTCTGTGGCCTGCTGTTGCTATAGCTGCATGCTTCCCCTCACCAATGTCCCACCATTCAGTCTTGCCCACGGCCCATTCTTTAAATTCCAGTGCAAATTATAGTGCCTCCCAGCCTTGCTGCCAACTGATGATGGCTAAGGTAAGATAAGATCCAAATTCCCGGTCCCCAGCCTCCGCCTCATTCATTTCTTGCTGTTCCTAGCCTCCCAGTCTCATTCCCAAGACACTGAAGGCTCTCAGTCCCTGAGGGTACATGGGTTCTCTCTTTCCTGTCCGGTTCTTTGCCCAGGCTGTGTGCTGTGTCTATAATCCCCACTTCGGTAAGGCCAGATCCTTCCATGAGACTCAGGATTTGACTCCCTCCAGGAACATTCTCTGACTTTCTGACCCCCAAGTCAAGCAGACACTTCTCTGTCCTCTAATTCTACCTCTTCACCCCTCTTGGGGAGCATCCCCCCATCATTATCTGTGGACTGTCTATCCTGGAAGCTCCGCCACGTCAGATTGCTTTCTTCAATCTTGTTTCCGCAAGGCCTAACCCCATCCTGGCACCCTCAATAAAGATCTGTGAATAAATGACAAAGGTGGCATTTCTTCCATTCCAAAGGAGAAAAGGGCTTTTGCTTGAGGGTGGAAAGCCTGCTTCTAGTTTACTGCTTTTCCTTTTCCTTGTGAAGAACAGCAAGGAGGGGCAGAGAGGATGCCCGCCCATCTCTCCTGCTTGTGGAATATCACATGGGAGACAAGTAGCTTTTATGTGAATGTGCTATAAGCAAGAGGTGTACTCGGGGAAGAGACGGGGGCCAGGAAGCTAGTCACCCCGGCTCCATTTTAAGTTCCATCTTCTTTCAATTACCCAAATATTTCTTGGAAGTCCTGGTTTTAATATAGGCAAGCACAAGCATCTTTTCTTTAAATTTTTTATTGTTATGTTAATCACCATACATTACATCATTAGTTTTTGATGTAGTGTTCCATGATTCATTGTCTGTGTATAACACCCAGTGCTCCACGAAGCACAAGCATCTTTTAAGGAGAGAACCTAAAAGGAAAATCCATCCAAGAAGGGAGAACTGTCACAAAGAGGTAGCTTGCAACACCACTGGGTATATCAAAGGCATATAATTTCTCATAATCCAGCCACACCATGGGAACTTGGGGGAGAATGAAGGAGCTGAAGGAATGACAACACACACACACACACACACACACACACACACTCACACACATGCGCAGGCAGCCGCAATAATAATCATAAGAGGACATCATTAGCAATTTGGAAATCCTATATTAAGCATTTCCGTGTATCTGGAAAACTGTTAGTAAAGATGTCTTTAAAAATAGAAGCATCCCTAAATAACTAGAGCAGCTTAAGTGCTATGTTAAAGTCGAATGCTCAATTGCCCTTGAAAAGGGCATGATGAAGACTTTTCAGTTACTATCATCTCTAATCAGAAATTATTTGTAAGGACTTGGCATATAATCAGTGTTTGATACATGACTAACAAATGTTCTTGTTGAATGTATGAGTCATGTTTTCTTTAAAAAGTATCATTTCCAATTTTAAGAAGAATTACATACACACACACATAAATATATATGCCATAAACAACAGTAGTAATAAATTTAGGAGTACTGAGTACAGTACAAGATATTGCTAAATACTAAATATAACCATTTAATCTACATTACAGGTTGATACGTTTCACACCAGCCAAGTCATACCTCACTTTATGGAATAGAGATCTTTTGTGAAAGTAAATTTATGCTTATTCTATCATCATTAACTTTCCTTACAAAATTGAAGGTACATTCCAACATGTGATACAGTCAAGCAACAAAAATCATGATGAAGGTGTAAGCAAATTTTTAAAAGTCATGCTTTTAATGGAAAACCTGTTTAAAAAGCAACATCAACATTTATAACTTAATGTATGATATTGAGACTTAAAATATTATACCAGGAATTATATTCCCTGGGGTCTAGCTAAACCTACAGAAGCCAGAAAAGTGTCCTGCTTTAAACTAAATCCATGATTTTATTTCCACTGCAAGGCAAAAAGTTCATTTTTTAAACCACAAGCTTATCAAAGGATATTTATAGTATGTACCATGGATGGTACAAGAAGCTTTTTTAGCCTTAAAAATGCTATTACCTTAGAAACTATTCCAGACTGACTCTAAGTGCTTCTCTGAAATGTGTAGGTAGAGTATGAAGTCAGAAAACCCATTATGAATGACTTGTCAGCAATATAATGAGGGACACAATGAGTTGCTAGAACTCGCAACTAGCACCCACAGCAGACCAAAGTAAATATGTGACTGCTTCCCCACCTTCTAAGCTAAGATAGGAAATATGATTGAATGTTTCAAAGTACTGATAAGCCCACCAATGTGCAGTAACTCCTTTTCTGTAGAATCCATACATGAGACTTACTCAAGTATGGCTGGAGTTGAGGAAACTCAAATAATTAGTTAGGGTTTTGTTTTGTTTTAACCTATGTGCTTAGTATATTTGTGAGAAAATATTTTTTAAGTTTCCAGTTACATTACACCATTTTCTCTGAGGGGCAAAACAAATGCACAAATATAGGGCCAAATGATTCCAGAAAGAAAAATTTTAGAATAAAATCCAAAGCAATGAGGGAGGGAACTGGAAAGATTATGAGTAAGGGAGAGGTTTGAGGTCAAATTTGCCTTGACCACTATCATCATCATCATCATCATCATCATCATTATTATTATTATTATTTTGTCTCCCTAGAGGGAATCTTTACAGTTCTCCAATAGTTAGCCAAGACTGGCATTTTCTTTGGTCTTAAATAACAAACAGAATCTCCTTTTGTGTTATGGGTATAATAGAGTTGATTTCTTTTTTTTTTTAAGATTTTATTTATTTATTTGTTTGTTTGTTTATTTAACAGAGAGAGACACAGCGAGAGAGGGAACACAAGCAGGGGGAGTGGGAGAGGGAGAAGCAGACTTCCCATGGAGCAGGGAGCCCGATGCGGGGCTCGATCCCAGGACCCTGGGATCATGACCTGAGCCAAAGGCAGATGCTTAACGACCGAGCCACCCAGGCAACCAAGAGTTGACTTCTTAATGTCCTCACTATTTGATAAGCACATTACATATGATCTTTGTATTTATTTTATCAATAGTTGCAGGACACTGGCAAGGACATTACTTAAATCTCCTAGGTGACAATGTTGAGAGCTTCCAAAACTTTCCAGGGACTTTTCGATGGCTGATGGCAAATGCTATATGTCTCAAGATGCCCAAGCCCAGAAGGCTGTAAGATCCTCAGATGTGATCTCCAAGTTTAAATATCCCCACATTCCAGGACTAGACTTATTCCTCCTTCTAATTTTTCTTGATAATTCCTCAGTCGTATGTCTTAGAACCTGGATGTTATGGTGATAGGAGGGGGCTATGGAAAAAAAAAAGTTGCAGGGTAGGTTTTAACCTATAAAAGCCTTCATTTGGCATTTAAACTTATACAAACTTATTTGAATTCATTTCTTGGAGCTGAAAGAAATGCATCACCTCCCCCAGTGCTATAAGTAGGTACCCTGAGCCCAATAAAGTGTTCCAAGGTTTTGCCAGTTGGGTGAGTTCCTGGCAACTCAAAAGCTGCAGCTGCTAAAGGAACAACCCAAGAGGAGTAGCATAGTTAACTTTGTGTACTAAATGAATGGACTGAAATGGAAAAATATCAGATCATCATTATGTCCATTATGTTATGGAAATATAGACAATGAATGCAAAAAGGATATGCTCTCGGCATTTCTATTAAAAGTCACAAAATTGTTCAAGCACTTGTTTTCAGAACTATTTTAAGACTTCATCCTAAGGAAATAAACTTGGCGGTTACAAAATATTTTCTTGCTTGTTGGGTTTTGTTTTATTTGCTATTATAAACAACACATGGTCATCATTAGCACTTACTATAATAACAAAAAAAAAGTCCAAAAAATTTAAAAATTTGGTTAAATACATCTATGGTTAAAACACAGTGCATGGGGGTGCCTAGGTGGCACAGTTGGTTAAGCAGCTGACTCTTGGTTTTGATTCAGGTCCTGTTCTCAGGGTCATGAGGTCAAGTCCTGCCTCGGGCTCTGTAAGCAGCACAGAATCTGCTTAAGACTCTCTGCCACTTTGGGGTGCCTGGGTGGCTCAGATGGTTAAGCGTCTGCCTTCGGCTCAGGTCATGATCCCAGGGTCATGGGATCAAGCCCCACATCGGGCTCCTGGCTCGGCAGGGAGCCTGCTTCTCCCTCTGCCTCTCCCCTGCTCATGCTTTCTCTCTCTGTATCTCTGTGTCTCAAATGAATAAATAAAATCTTAAAAAAAAAAAAGACTGCCACTCCCCCTACGTGCACAAGCTCTCTCTTTCAAATAAATAGATAAATCCTTTTTAAAAAATAAATAAATAAATAAAACATCATGTAGCCCCTTAAAATGATGCCTTGGTAGAATATTTAATGCAAAGGAAAATATCACCCAATATGTTAAATTAAAAACTGCCATAAAACACATGCAGAGGAAGAGGACACCAACAAAGGGAAAGATATATCATGCTCACAGACAGGAGGAATTAATATTGTTCAAACGTCCACACTACTGAAAGTAATCTATAGATTCATTGTGATCCCGATCAAAATACCAGTAGTATTTTTTTCACAGAACTAGAACAAATAATCTTAAAATTGGTATGGAACCACAAAACAGCCAAAGCAATGTTGAGAAAGAAGAACAAAGCTGGAGGTATCACAGTTCCAGATTTTACGATATACTACAAAGCTATAGTAATCAAAACAATTTGGTACTGGCACAAAAATAGACAATGAAACTGAATAGAGATCCCAGAAATAAACCCACACCTATATGGTCAATTAAGCTATGACAGAGGAGGTAAGAATTATACAATGGGGAAAAGACAGTCTTTTCAATAAATGATGTTTGGAAAACTAGACAGCTCCATGCAAAAGAATGAAACTAGACTACTTCATTACATCATACACAAAAATAAATTGAAAATGGATTAAAGACCTAAATGTGAGATTTGAAACCATAAAATTCCTAAAAGAAACATTGACAATAATCTCTTGAATATTGCCCTTAGCCACATATTTATATCTCTTCAGACAAAGAAAACAAAAGCAAAAATAAACTATTGGGGCCATACCAAAATAAAAGGCACAGTGAAGGAAACCAACATGAAAACAAAAAGGCAATCTAATGAATGGGAGAATATATCTGCAAATGATATATCTGATAAGGGATTAATATCCAAAAAATATAAAGAACTTATACAACTCAACATTTAAAAAAAAACAAACAATACAATTAAAAAATGGGCACAGGACCAGAATAGACATTTTTTTCTAAAAAAAGACATCCAGAGGGCCAACAGACACATGAAAAGATGCTCAACATCACTCATCATCTCAGGGAAATACAAACCAAAACCGCAATGAGATATCATCTCATACCAGTCAGAATGGCTAATACCAAAAAGACAAAAATATCAAGTGTTGGTGAGGATGTGAAGAAAAGGAAACCCTTGTGCACTGTTGGTGGGAATGTAAATTGATGCAACCACTGGGAAACACAGTATGGAGGCTCTTCAAAAATTTCAAAATAGAACCACTGTATGATCCAGTAATTCCCATACTGGATATTTACCCAAAGGAAAAAAAAAACAGTAATTCAAAGATACATGCACCCCTATGTTTACTGCAGCATTATCTACAATAGCCAGGATGTGGAAGTAACCCAAGTGTCCACCAACAGATGAATAAAGAAGATGTGGTATATATCGATATATAATGGAATATTACTCGGCCATAAAAAAGAATGTTATCTTGCCATTTGTGACAATATGGTTGGAGCTAGAGAGCATTTTGCTAAGTAAAATATCAGACAGAGAAAGACAAATACCATATGACTTTTCTTCTGTGTGTAATCCAAAAAATAAAACAAATAGACTAATACAGAGAAAAACTGGTGGTTGCCAGAGGGGAGATGGGTGGGGATGGACAAAGGGAATTAAGAGGTATGAACTTCCGGTTATGAAGTAAGCAAGTCACAGAGATTAAAATTACAGCATAAGGAATATAGTCAATAATATCATAATAACATTGTATGGTGACTATACTTACCGTGGTGAGCATTGAGCAATGTATAGAATTGTTGAATCAATATGTTGTACACCTGAAACTAATGTAACACTGCATGTTAATTATACTTCAACTTAAAAAATCAAAAGATAAAAACCATGCAGAACCTGAAGCTATTACATGAGATACTGCATGTGATAAGATTAGCTATATACCAAGATTTAAATTATTGATATATATACAGTAAGTGATAATTATCATTATATACATAATAAAAGGCTAGAAAACATACTCTGAAACATACATCTGAGTGACATCTGGCTGTATCCGAGTGATAGGAGTATGGATGATTTTATTTTCTTCTTTTTGATTTGTGCATTCTAAATTTCCTAAAAGAACTGTATAAGAAAAAAAAACTAATAAAAATTACTACTCCCCAGAACTGTATTCTTTTTTTTAAGTTTTTATTTAAATTCCAGTTAGGGGCGCCTGGGTGGCTCAGTTGTTGGGCATCTGCCTTTGGCTCAGGTCATGATCCCAGGGTCCTGGGATCGAGCCCTGCACTGGGCTCCCTGCTCCGTGGGAAGCCTGCTTCTCCCTCTCCCACTCCCCCTGCTTGTGTTCCCTCTCTTGCTGTGTCTCTCTCTGTCAAATAAATAAATAAAATCTTTTAAAAAATAAAATAAAATAAATTCCAGTTAGTTAACATACAGCATAGTATTAGTTTCAGGTGTACAGTATAGTGATTCAACACTTCCATACAACACCTGGTGCTCATCATAAGTGCACTCCTCAATCCCCATCACGTATTTCTCCCATCACCTCCCCACCTCCCTTCTAGTGACCATCAGTTTGTTCTCTAGAGTTAAGAGTCTGTTTCTTGTTTTGCCTCTTTTTTCCCCTCCTTTGCTCGTACATTTTGTTTCTTAAATCCCACATATGAGTGAAATCATATGGAGCCTGACACAGGACTCGATCCCAGGACCCTGGGATCATGACCTGAGCCAAAGGCAGATGCCCAATCGACTGAGCCACCCAGGCGTCCCACCTTTTGTTTCTTATGTTGCTGATTTTATCCATCTCAGAACTATATTCTTAAATAGAATACTCAATTTAAATTCTTTTTTTAAAGCACATGAAATTAATTTATGTATGTTAATATATGTATATATTGTGTTTATGTATATATAATATATATACATATATAATGTATAATATGTATATGTTTATCAGAAAAACAGTTTTTTAAAGAAATATTAACCATTTTGCAATATCAAGAGAAACAGACTTGATATTTTTAATAAGAGGCAAAAAATAAAAAGCTTACTTGTAGAACTGTGTGAGAATATCTGACTTCCATGTGACCTCATGATTGTTTTCCTCCCCAAAAGTTTGTATATTCCAAATAATCACAACTGGGTATTAATTATATTGTAAGTCTTTTTTTTTTAGATTTTATTTATTTATTTGAGAATGAGAAAGAGAGAGAGAATGCACAAGTCGGGGGAAGGGGCAGAGGGAGAAGCAGACTCCCCTCTGAGCAGGGAGCCCAGCCTTGGGATCATAACCTGAGCTGAAGGCAGATGCTTATCTGACTGAGCCATCCCGGTGCCCCTATTGTAAGTTTTTTGACAACAGGAATTATTTCTTACTAGCTTTGTATTCTTAGAACCTCATCCTGAACACATACTCTATACTGAATGAATAGACTAACAAATGTCTAGATATGTTTTGTACAATCTGTATAATTCTCCCATATGTAGCTATTCATTCACATTAAGAAACATTTCTCTCTAGAAAAAAACTTGGAACATGGACAAACCAAGAGGATAGCATTTAGAAAATGACTTCTACAAGCTATTTACCATTATCTACTACAGAACAAAGATCATAATTGTGTAATAGAACTTTAACTGGCTTGGGTTTAGGCGAATAACCAAGGGTAATGTTTATGGCCTTGGGTTAGACTCTCTTCCCCTGAACCAAGCAAACTGACCTGAGAGGAATCAGAGAGGGGGTCCTTGAACACTGTTAGTACCATGCTGTAACCTACTTAACCAACTGAGCAAGCTTGCTAGTGCCTCTCAGCCTGGTACGTGTCGAATCAATGAGATGTCTGCAACTTGTCTACAATGGAAGGACTTTGGGGATCACATGTTCCTTGAATGAACCTTTTCTTATAACCTGCCTGTGCCATTCACTGCCACATGGCTCTGGTTTCCAGCCTCCTTCCATGCATACAAACTACTCCTTGCCTCCAAGGGTATACATCTCAGTGGAATCCACCCAGGTACAATCTTGATAAGGTTCAAAAGCTTCTCTCAAAGCAGGAAATTATTAACTTCTGAAATTCACAGGCTAGTTTGATGGACTAACCATCAAAAGGAAACACTTGATGCTGACAAGTGCTCGTGTTGTTTTCTCATTGAAAACCTAGTGTTTGGCAAATAATCCCAACTACAAAGTAAAGAAGAAAAGTGCCACTTTAAAATAAACTCAGATGATTCAAAAGTTTAACTATCGCTTTTAGGAGTTAATCGCAAAATGACATATTTCCTTTCCTAAGTCAACATTGACTTTTTGACATCTGGTGTTGGATCTCTTATATTTATGGATACGGCTCAGTTCCTGGATAGAGTGGAGTTAGTTACACAGAATGAGTCATCATGCCACACCTCAGTGTGCTCAACACTAGGACACTAATAAAGGGCTCACAATAATTTCATAGATTTCATCTCCGCAAAGAGTGCCATAAGAGGAAAAATGGTTCTTAGACATGAGTGGCAGGGGAATGATGGAAAATATTCTTATATCAAATACAGATTTGGTTTGTTTACTCTGTGGGAATAATGTAGCACTAAGTGTATTATGTGATAGCATGAAGAATAGATTTTTCTGCTGAAGAGCCTAACTTACAACCAAAACTTCCACAGGTCTTACCCTTGACAGGTTATTATAGTTCAATTTCCTTTCAGATCTCATGGTCTCTCACTTTAGGGACTGAAATTCTTCAGAATTTTCTGTGATTTTTTTTTTCTAGTGTTAAGGGAAGGAAGGGTTATATAACATATGAAGTTGAATTCTAAAATAAACATAGGTCTTAAGATACAAAGCCAGGAATGAAAAGAGGTTAAGAATGTATACTGGGCATGACTAATATAGACTATAACTAGTTTCATAAAACAACTGCAACAACTAACTGTCTTTAAAGAGAAAGTTTATTAATTACACTTTAACAGCTAGAACACAAATTTGAGAAATTTTAGGGGAGAAAAACAAAGTTGTAACCCTCTTCATGAACTGAAGTGGGTCTCTTTAGGGGGCCTGTGAAACTATGAACTTAGCTTTTAATTCACTCAACAATGAATATCTAATCATATGCCAAAAAAGCACTCCAAGCAATGAAGATGTGGCAGAGAAGAAGACAGACAAGGCCTTTGCTCTTATAGGGTTTACAGTCTCATGAGGGAGACAGCTCATATACAATAAAGAAATAAAGACATGATCTTTTCAGGTAGTGCTAGATGTTATAAATAAAATAAACCAGGGAAAGGTGATAAAGAGAGGGAGAGAGGGGTGGGGGAGGCATAACCTCTGCGAGGATGCGGCAATGAGCTGAGACATGAGTGACCAGAAGGAAACAGCCTGGTATATTTAAGGAACGGAAAGAAGGACACAGAGGCTGTAGAGTGAGAGGAACAGAGCAATAGGCAGAGGGGCAGCAGGAGCAGACTCATGCAAGAACTAACAGGCTCTGCTAAGGGATTGGGATTTGAACTATAAAGAGTAGCCTTTGGAAGATTATAAGGATGCAGTGATACAATCTGATTAAAGATTTTTAAAAGGGTGACATGGGTGGGAATGGTCAAGTAAAAACCTCTGAAAATCATCTCCCTTCATAAAAGCAAAGAGAAGACTCAAAATTTGTCCAAATCAACTTTTTTCAAATTCTGGAAATTAACAAAAGGCTTGCAACAATCTGGGGAGCATTTCTTAAAAAAAAAAAAAAAAAAGCCTGAATTCTAGTTATAAGAGCAACTTTCAGGTGTTTTTTTAAACTTGCTTTGTACCCATCCCTCTCTACCAGCCTCTGGGGTAGCCTTGTAACCAACCAGTCCCACAGTCTCAGTAAATATTAGAAGACCAGCAGCCACTAAAGGGGGCACATGAGGTTGGAGTACCTCCAAATCCCCATGCCTAAAGAATGGCCATTATGTGACCTACTTGGAAGTTCTTTGGAAAACCTCACTCAGAGAACTTGTCTTCATTTGATGTGACTCAGAGATCACTGAATACAAACAGCTTTTCCTCTGAGGGTGTTTGTTGAAAAAAAAAATCAGTGGCTATTGTTTAATATTATAGCTGCCTGAGGTGGAAATAACACTTGGGGCCAAAAAACAGGTTGACAAAAACACTTAAGAAAGAAAAGCTGAGAATGAAATGTCCATGTCGGGGTGGGGGGTGGTTGAAAATCTCAAACAAATTCCTGGGTCTCTAGAAGACTGTGTGCATGCTCAGAAAAGACCTGGGAAGGTCCTAGGCTCTACCTCCTAACCTTGAAGCTCCGTGCAAGCAGTAATTGAAGCCTAAGGCAGTTGTCAACTGCCTGACCGAGTATTGAAAATATGCCCAACATGCACACAGAGATTCTCAGCAAAGACTGAGAGACTTATTTTTCAGATGTTTTAGGTGTTTAAGGAAATATTTCTCCAATCATTTAGTTTATCACTAAAATAACTGAAAAGAAACTTCAGTGACCACACACAAGAATATAGACTTTGCAGAATCAGTTCAGAGAAGTCACTAAAAGAACAACCACCACCACAACAACAAACATCAAAAACAACAAACCCTGGGGAGGAAGAGAATTTCCTTTCCAGATTTGCAATATTATATTACTTAAAATGCCTGATATTCAACAAAAATGATAAAACATAAAGAGGAAGAAGAAAGTGGCCTATATAGGGAAAAGGCAATCAATAGAAACTGTACCTGAAGAAGCCTAGATATTGGACTTACCAGACGAGGACTTTAAGTCAGCTATTTGAATATATCAAAGAAGAG
Source organism: Callorhinus ursinus (assembly GCF_003265705.2). NCBI lineage: Eukaryota > Metazoa > Chordata > Mammalia > Carnivora > Otariidae > Callorhinus > Callorhinus ursinus. The sequence goes on from NW_027397088.1 coordinate 8,696,425, forward strand.
AAACTAAACAAAAGTATGAGAATGATGTTTCACTGTCTCCTCAAATAGAGTATATCAATAAAGAGAAATTATTAAAAGAACCAAATAGAAATTCTAAAACCTAAAAGTACATTAAATGAAATTTTTATTTTTTATTTATTTTTTAAATTTTTATTTATTTGACAGAGAGAGACACAGCAAGAGAGGGAACACAAGCAGGGGGAGTGGGAGCGGGAGAAGCAGGAGCCGGGAGCCCGATGTGGGGCTCGATCCCAGGACCCCGGGATCATGATCTGAGCCAAAGGCAGATGCTTAATGACTGAGCCACCCAGGCGCCCCACATTAAATGAAATTTTTTTAAAAGTCTAGATGGTTCGACAGGAAATTTGAGCAGGCATAAGAAAGAATTCATGAGGCCAACTTGAGAATTCCAAGGTCAACTGAGTTCAATTGAGATCATCCAGTCTGCTGAACAGAAAAAAAAAATAGAAGAAAAGAATGAAAAAAAAAAATGAACAGAGTCTCAGAGACTACTAGGACACCATCAAGTATATCAACACATGCATAATGGGAATCCGAGAAGGAAAGAAGGGGGCAGAAAGAGTAATTGAAGAAATAATGGCCCCAAACTTCCCAAATTCAATGAAAGACATTAATACACACATCCAAGAAGTTCAACAAACACTAAGTAAAACGAACACTTACACATTTCATAACAGAGCTATTGAAATTAAAGCCAAAAGGAGACTTGAAATTTCCAAGAAATAACTCATCATGTACAAATGATCCTCAATAAGATTAAGAGAAGATTTTTTATCAGAAACCATGAAAGCAAAAAGGCAGTGGGATACCATATTCAAAGCATTGAAAGAAAAAGATAGTCAACAAAGAATTCTATATCCAGCAAAACTATCATTCAAAAGGAAAATGTTAAGACACTCTCAGATAAATGAAAACAGAATTGTCACTAGCAGGACTGCTCTACCAGAAATTAATTAGAAATTCTTTCAGGTTGAAATGAAAAGACTATAGGCTGTAACTTTAATCCACATGAAGAAATAGAGTATCAGTAAAAGTAACTACATGGATGAACATAAAAGACAGGATAAATGTATTTTTTGCAACCCCCCCCTTTCTTTTCCTCTTAACTACTGTGTGGATGGGCATAAAATGTATAAAGATGAACTTATATGAAAATAATAAAACAAATGGAGTTATGGAGGAGCAAAGTTTTGTATACTACTGAAATTCAATTGGTATTAATTGAAATAAAATTGTTATGTTAAGATGTTAATTATAACTACCAAAGCAACCACTAAAATGAATGACTAAAATTTATGTAGTAAAAGATGAGAAAAAAGACTACAAATAGTACACTAGAAAACATCTATTTAACAGAAAAGGAGGCAGTAATGGAAGAACAGAGAAACAGAAAAGACATAAGACAAATAGAAAATGGTATACCTAAATTTTACCTTATTGACAATTACATTAAATGAATTAAATTCTTCAATCAAAATACAGAGACTGACAGGATGGATAAGAATATTTAAAAAATGATGCAACTATGTGCTATCTATAAGAGACATCCTTTAGATTCAAAGATATAAATCAGTTGTAAGAAAAAGGGTGGAGAAAGATATACTATGCAAATAGTAAACACAAAAAAACTTGGTATGACTATCCTACTATCACAAAAAATAGACACTAAGGACAGAGACAAAGAAGGACATATAATAAATATAAAAGGGTCAAGGTATTAAGAAGATATAATAATATAAACATGTATGTACCTAATAACAGAGGCCCAAAATACATGAAGCAAAAACTGACAGAACTAAAGAAAGAGACATTCCAACAATTAATACTTGAAGACTTTGATACCACACTTTAAATAATGAATAAAAGAAAATATATTAACTAGGAAACAGAAGATTTGAACAACACTGTAAACCAACTAGACCTAACAGATAGCTATACCTAATAATAGCAGAATACACTTTCTTCTCACACATGGAACATTGTTCAGGATAAATAAAACAAGTCTCAGTAAATTTAAAAGAATTGATATCAAAGTATGTTCTCTGATCACAGTGAAATACAATTAGAAATCGTAACAAAAAAATTAGGAAACTCACAAATATGCGAAAATTAAACATCACACTTCTAAATAAGGAATGAGCCAAAGAAGAAATTACAAGGGAATTTTTCTTCTTTCTTCTTCTTTTTTTTTAATTATTATGTTATGTTAATCACCATACATTACATCATTAGTTTTTGATGTAGTGTTCCATGATTCATTATTTGCATATAACACCTAGTGCTCCATGCAGAGTGTGCCCATCACCCAATACCCATCACCAGGCCAACCCATCCTCCCACCCCCTCCCCTCTAGAACCCTCAGTTTGTTTTTCAGAGTCTATCTTCTCTCATGGTTCATCTCCCCCTCCAATTTCCCCCCCTTCATTCTTCCCCTCCTGCTATCTTCTTCTTCTTCTTCTTTTTTAACATATAATGTATTATTTTTTTCAGAGGTACAGATCTGTGATTCAACAGTCTTGCACAATTAACAGTGCTCACCATAGCACATACCCTCCCCAATGTCTATCACCCAGGAAATTACAAGGGAATTTAAGGGATACTTTGATATAAATGAAAATGAAGACATACCAAAATTTATGGGATATAGATAAAGCCATGTGTAGAGGGAAATTTATAGTTGTAAGTGTCTCCATTAAAGAAGAAGAAAGATCTCAAAACAATAACTTAAACTTCCACTTTAAGTGACTAGAAAAAGAAGAGCAAATTAAATCTAAGGAAAACAGAAAAAAAAGGAGCTAATAAAAATGAGAGTAGAAATTAATGAAATAAATAGAAAACATCAGAGAAAACTTTTAAAGCCAAAAGTTGTTTCATTGAAAAGATCAACTAAATTGTGAAGCCTTTAGAAAGATTAACCAAAAACAAACAAAAAAATGAGTAGACTCAAATTATTAAATCAGAAATGAAAGAAGAGACATTACTATTGACCTTACAGTAATAAAAAGGATTATAAGGGAATACTATAAACAATTGTATGCTTAGATGAAATGCACAAATTCCTAGAAAGATACAAACTATTGAAGCCAACTCAAGAAGAAATAGAAAATCTGAATAGTTTGATAACAAGTAAAGAGATTGAATTAGTAATCAAAAACTACCATCAAATAAAAGCTCAGGATGAGATGTCTTCACTGGTGAATTCTGCCAAATATTTAAATAATTAACACCAACCCTTCACAGACACTTCGAAATATAGATGAGAGTTCTTTTCAATTCATTCTAAGAATATGACCTCGATAATAATATCACAAGAAAGGAAAACTACAGACCAATATCTCTTATGAATATGGACACATAAATATTCAAAATACTAGCACACCAAATCCAGTAACATATAAATCATATTATATACCATAATAAGGTGGGATTTATCCCAGTGATGAAAGATGGTTTCAACATAAAAATATCAATCAATACAGTACACCATATTAACAGAATAAAGAACAAAAGATCGAGAAAAAATAAAGAACAAAAAGATCCAGAAAAGGCACTTGACAAATTCCAACACCTTTTCGTAATAATAACGCTCAACCACCTAGGAACAGATGGAAACTTCTGAAATCTAATAAAGGGCATCTGTGAAAAAAACACAGCAAACATCACACTTAATGGTAAAGGATTGAAAACTTGCCCCTAACATCAGGAACAAAACAAGGATGTCTGCTCTCGCCACTTGTATTCAGTATTGAACTGAAGGTTCTAGACAGGGCAACTAGGTAAGAAAAAGGAATAATAGGCATTTAGACAGAAAGGAAGGAATAAAACTGCTCTACTTGCAGATGGTATGATCTCCCACACAGAAAATCCTAAATAATATTTTTTAAAAATAGAATAAACAAGTTCAGCAAGGTTGCAGGATACACAACTGATATACAAAAACCTACTGTATTTCTATACACTAGCAATGAAAAAACTGAAAATAAAATTAAGTAAAAGATTACATTTACAAAAGCATAAAAAAGACTAAAATACTTTGGAATAAATTTTACAAAAGAAGTGCAAGATTTGTACACTGAAGACCACAACACATTGCTGAAAGAAATTTAAAAAGACCTAAATGTATGGAAAAACATAGGCATTCATGGATTGGAAAAATTAACATCGGTAAATGGCAATTTTAAATTACCTTAAATTACCTACAAACTCAATGCAATCCCCATTAAAACTGCAGTTGGCTTTTCTGCAGAAATAGGCAAGCTGGTCCTAAAATTCATTTGAAACTGGAAGGGACTACAAATAGCCAGAACAATCTTAAAAAAAGAAGGTTAGTAGACTAACACTTCCTGATTTCAAAAATTACATAGTTACAGGGGCACCTGGATGGCTCTGTCACTTAAGCGTCTGCCTTTGCTCAGGTCATGATCTCAGGGTCCTGGGATTGAGCCCCGCATTGGGCTCCCTGCTCAGTGGAGAGCCTGCTTGTCCCTTTCCCTCTGCCCCTCACCCCCGCTCATGCTCTCTCTCTTGCTCTGCTCTGTCTCAAATAAGGAAATAAATAAAATCTTTAAAAATAAATAAATAAATAAATAAATAAATAAATAAAATGTGCAAAATAGACAAATCTATAGATTTAGAAAGTAGATTAGTGGTTGCTTAGGGACAGGGGAGATGAATGTGGTAGCTAAGGGGTATGGGCTTTCTTTCTGAGGTGATGAAAATGTTCTAAAATTGATTGTGATGGACTTCACACATATCTGTGAATACACAACAAGCCACCAAATTGTACACTTTAAAAGTGTGAGTCATAGGGTACGTGAATTATATGTCAATAAAACTCTTACTTAAAAAAATAGTCAGACTGATCTTGCCACAAATTACAAGTCTAGTGGGACTGGACTAGAAAAACAGCCCATACTTCTTACAAATTATGGCAGCTCTACTGTGTTTGGAAAGAGATAGGCCAAAATATCCCCTACCCGACTGTCTGAAACCTGGCACCAAAACCTGGACTCAAACTGGCCATCTATGCTTTGGTTATTCTACCTCAGACAACCAGAATAAAGCCCTCCATCCACATCCTAGCCCACAGCTCTCTTTCTATCATTATTCAGAGACAAGAACAACTGCAAGACTTCTTCTTGGAAGAAGTCAAACTCTCTCTCTTCGCAGATGACATGATACTTTATGTGGAAAACCCAAAAGACTCCACCCCCAAATTACCAGAACTCATACAGCAATTCAGTAATGTGGCAGGATACAAAATCAACACGCAGAAATTAGTTGCCTTCTTATACACTAACAATGCAACTGTAGAACGAGAAATTAGAGAAACAATTCCATTTAAATACCACCAAAAACCATAAGATACCTTGGAATAAACCTAACCAAAGAGGTAAAGGATCTATATTCTAGGAACTACAGAACACTCATGAAAGAAATTGAAGAAGACACAAAAAGCTGGAAAAACATTCCATGCTCATGGATCGGAAGAATAAACATTGTTAAAAGGTCTATGCTATCCAGAGCAATCTATACCTTCAATGCCATCCTGATCAAAATTCCAATGACATTTTTCAAAGTGCTGGAACAAACAATCCTAAAATTTGTATGGAATCAGAAAAGACCCTGAATCGCAAGGAAATGTTGAAAAAGAAAAACAAAGCTGGGGACATCATGTTGCCCAATTTCAAACTATATTACAAAGCAATGATCACCAAGACAGCATGGTACTGGCACAAAAACAGACATATAGACCAATGGAAGAGAATAGAGAGCCCAGATATGGACCCTAAACTCTATGGTCAAATAATCTTAGATAAAACAGGAAAAAAATATGCAATGGAAAAAAGACAGTCTCTTCAATAAATGGTCCTGGGAAAATTGGACAGCTATATACAGATGAATGAAACTCGACCATTCTCTAACACCTACACAAAGATAAACTCAAAATGGTTGAAAGACCTCAATGTGAGACAGGAATCCAACAAAATCCTAGAGGAGAATATAGGCTGTAATCTCTCTGACATTGGTCACGGCAACTTCTTTCAAGATACATCTCCAAAGGCTAGTGAAACAAAAGCAAAAATGAACTTTTGGGACTTCATCAAGATAAAAAGCTTCTGCACAGCAAAGGAGACAGTCAACAAAACAAAGAGGCAACCCACAGAATGGGAGAAGATATTTGCAAATGACACTACAGATAAAGGGCTGGTATCCAAGGTCTATAAAGAACTTCTCAAACTCAACACCCAAAAAACAAATAATCAAGTCAAAAAATGGGCAGAAGATATGAACAGACACTTCTCCAAAGAAGACATACAAATGGCTAACAGACACATGAAAAAATGTTCATCATCATTAGCCATCAGGGAAATTCAAATCAAAACCACATTGAGATACCACTTTACACCAGTTAGAATGGCAAAAATTGACAAGGCAAGAAACAACAAATGTTGGAGAGGTTGTGGAGAAAGGGGATCCCTCTTACACTGTTGGTGGGAATGCAAGTTGGTACAGCCACTTTGGAAAACAATGCGGAGGTGCCTTAAAAAATTAAAAATAGAGCTACCCTATGACCCAGCAATTGAACTCCTGGATATTTACCCCAAAGACACAGATGTAGTGAAAAGAAGGGCCATATGCACCCCAATGTTCATAGCAGCAATGTCTGCAATAGCCAAACTGTGGAAAGAGCCGAGATGCCCTTCAACAGATGAATGGATAAAGATGTGGTCCATATATACAATGGAATATTACTCAGCCATCACAAAGGATGAATACCCAACTTTTACATCAACATGGATGGGACTGGAGGAGATGATGCTAAGCAAAATAAGTCAAGCAGAGAAAGTCAATTATCATATGGTTTCACTTATTTGTGGAACATAAGGAATAGCACAGAGGACATTAGGAGAAGGAAGGGAAAATGAAGGGGGGGAATCGGAGGGAGAGATGAACCATGAGAGACTGTGGACTCTGAGAAACAAACTGAGGGTTCTAGAGGGGAGGGGGGTGGGGGATGGGTTAGCCCGGTGATGGGTATTAAGGAGGGCATGTACTGCATGGAGCACTGGGTGTTAAATGAAAACAATGAATCGTGGATCACTACATCAAAGACTAATGATGTATTGTATGGTGACTAACATAACATTAAAAAAAAAAAAAAGAAAAAGAACAACTGCAAGAAAATACCCAGGACAGGAAAGGGGGGGACATAGTCTAGCAACATTTTTGAATTCTAACAATAAAAAAAGATCCCACATGAATTTCAGATAGGGTATTTCCTAGAAAGACTTAAAAATCTGATTTTTTCTTAAAAAAATATTTTATTTATTTATTTTAGAGAAAGAGAGAGAGAGCATGAGCTGGGGTGGGGGTGGGGTGGGCAGAGGGAGAGGGACAGATTCCCTTGCTGAGCAGGAAACCCAGTGCAGGGCTCGATCTCAGGATCCTGGGATCATGGCCTGAGCTGAAGGCAGAAGCTTAACACTGAGCCAGCCAGGCACCCCTAAAAATCTGTTTGGTTTTGAACTTTAGCTTGACAAATCTTTCCCATGTGAAAGTAACAGGTGCAAATATTCAGAGGTTGATGAATAAGAATCAAAGGCAGATTCAGCCTTTGAGGATTCTAAAACTAATACAATTGGGGGAACTTCTTTAAAAATATATAGCATTACAAAAAAAAATCTGTAGCATTACAAATGCAGCCCTGGGAATGCACCAGGGGCCAGGGCACTACAAGGGAGAAGACCTTACCCTTCCGGAGCACATGGTAAAGCCATCTCTGATCTGAATTGCATATTCATTCCCTCTTGAAAAAATTACTTGAAGGTATAGTCTACTTAGCTGACTAAGATAACAAATAAACACGAGGCTGAAAAGTTGGGACTAAAAGCATTAGCTGTGATCACTAGAGGCAGTTAAAGACGGGAAAGAACACTATCACAAACAGGGTTGCCAAACTCCAGGCAAATGTGAAATATAACATTTGAAAATTAACATACATATATTTACAAAATATAAAATAATAACAATAACCTGAGTTTCAAATTCCTGATTATATGAACGAAGACTGAGATAATAACAGTAATAACAAAGAAGCAGAAATGATTTAAATTTCAGACCTTCCATGGGAGTTGTGGGTAGGAGGGTAGGTCAGAAAGCATTTTTATAATTTTTGAGTCAGAAGATGGAAATTGGAGAACATTTTTGAAAACAGTAAAAGCAAACTCTAATAAAAGACTGGTATTGTTAAAATCGAAGATAGTTTGGGGTTAAAAGTAAAGCTAAGTGACATCACCAAGACGGTGACATGGGCTGTTTCTGAATTCAGATCCCTTCATAAGAACAACAACTACTCAAGAAAAAGACAGTACTGTGAGAATCCTAAAGCATGGGTATGAGGCTGAAGCATGCCTGCACCACAGAGACCAAGAAGACTGCATTAGACTGTTAAGAGAGGTGGCTACACATTGACCGCATCGCCCCTCCCCCAGGACAGTGCAGCACCATGTGGAGAGGTCTCCCCCAAGCCTCTGGTTCCTCCAGTGGGAAAAGTCAACCAGGGCCACCCCCAACCCCAGCATTGTGGGTTGTTTGCAGGAGGCACTATTCTGATCTTGCACTACCAGGACTGTAGGGGAATCTGGGGAGTTCAACCATTGGAAATCTGATGGTGACAGAGAAGTGGGGGAGGGCTGGCAAGAACCAACACATGAATCATGGCAGACTGAGTTCATGCCTGTAGTGACCAAATAGTAATCCCAAACAGCAGCTTTGCTCATCTGTAGAACCAAGTCAGGGGTACACTCTGACCAGGGAACTCAGTGGGGTCCAGATCTGCTGATTTTGATCCTCAAACAAGGAGCTTTGTCGGCCCTAGAGCCTGATTTGTCCACACCCAGGCAAGGAATTGAATCTTACCCCACTCACTGTGGAGACTGTTTTCCAGCCCCATCTGAGCAAAAGGGCTGGCAACAACTTTGGGAGGCTGTGTGGGCATGGTGCTTGAACCAAGAGGTGGGCAGGCAGAGCTGACTGCCCCCAGAGCAAAGCCAATACCAAATGTGCAGCATTCCCATGGAGGATTCATTCATAGACAAGGCTGAGGGTAGCCCTTGTCGCCTCCAAACTGGAGATCCCATTTGGGAAACTGAAAGTAGCCTGGAGTGGCCCTTACCCTCCCACCCCAGGCCATGGAGCTGAGATACAGTCCCACCCACTGTGGAGGGTGTTTTCAGACCTCATCTGACCAGAAGGGCTGGAGACAAGTCCTAGAAGCTGCGCAGTCCAGTGGTACCCATGCTGAGGGGTGGTAAGCAGAGCTGATGGTTTGCAGAGAAAGGCCAGTGGCCCTGTTTGGTCACAGAATTTGTGCTGCAGGTTGGTTTGAGTTAAGACAATAAACAAACAGCCTTACTGGTTTTAGAGCTATTTTCCCCATTGTGCCCAGATAGGGGATCTTATTCACCATCCTGCTCTTTGTAGAACATAGCCATCAGCCCGTCCAAACAGGGAACCTAACCAGAGCCCATGAGAGGCTCTGTAGCCCATTCAACATCCCTATGTCCAGTGGCACTTGAACAGAGAGTACAGCCCATGGTTCCCCCCATCTGCAGAGTGAAACTGGTCGCCTCACCTAATCAGGGAATTCAGTGCACACTCTGGCTTGATTCCGATCCCCAAAGCTATATGGGCCCAGGGTCCTATCCTGCTGCCCTGCCAGGGCAGGAAACCTAATTCAGAGCCCCAACTACTACTGAATATAGTACCCAGTCCTGACCCTCTAGTAAGCAGGACCAGAAAATCTAAGCAACTGCTGAGCCCATCCAATAGCCTCACTTGGGTAGGGAACCAAGGCAGTAGTTCTACCCATCTATTCTCAGCCGTAGCACACTCCCCTATCCCTACCCTCAGAGCTCAGACAGTTGTCTTGCCCCCAGTAGACCATATTAGTAGGTCCCATGTGCCCAAGAACGTTACCAGCAGAGCCACCCAGAAATCCAAACTGAGCTGACTGGTAAAGAACTACGTCTGCCAAAACAAACCTGTAAAGTCTGGCAGAGGAGCCCTGTTACTCAAATGTGCGGATACTACCAGCATAAGGAATCAAGGGTCATGAAAAATGAGGTAAATGGGAGACCACTAAAGGAAACTAATAAAGCTCCAATAACTGACTCCAAAGAAATGGAGATCTATGAACTGTCAGAAAAAGATTTCAGAACCATCCTAATAAGGAAGTTTAATGAACTACAAGAAAACACAGACAACTAAATGAAATTAGGAAAATAATACATGAACAAAATGAGAAGTTTGACAAAGAAATAGCAACCACCAAAAACAAACCAGAAAAACCCAACAGAAATTCTTGAGTTGAAAAATACAATAACTGAACTGAAGAATTCATGAGTTTCAAGAGTAGACTCGATCATGATCTGGAGGACAGGATGTTGGAAATCAGTCAGAGGAACAAAATGAAAAAAAGAATGAAAGAGTAAAGAAAGCCTACAGGAATTATAGGACACAATGAAAAGAAACAATATTCACATTATGAGAATTCCAGAGGGAGAAGAGAAAGCGAAAGGGACAGAAAGTATGTTTAAAATAATAATGGCTGAAAACTTTCCAAACCTAGGAAGAGAAATGGATGTCCAGGTTCATGACGCCCCAAGTGCACCCATTCCGTTGAACCTGAATAGGGCTACACTGAGACATACTATAATTAAATTGTCGAAAGTCAAAGACAAAGACAAAGAATTTTAAGGGCACCAAGAGAAAAGAGAAGTTGCACACAAGGGAACTAGTGACTCATTTCTCAACAGAAACTTTTCAGGCCAGGAGAGAATGGAATGACATGTTCAAAAGAGTAAGAGAAAATGATTGTTAACCAAGACTTCCATCCTCAGTGAAGCCCTCCTTCAGGAAACAAAAAGGGGCGGGCGGGGTGGGAGGGGAGATAGACTTTCCTGAACGAACAAAAGCGGAGGGATTTCATTACCACCAACCTATCTAACAAGAAGTGCTACAGGGAATTGTTTGAGTGGAAGTAGAAGAATGCTAATTAACATCATAAAAACATACAAAGTTTTCACCCACTCTCCTGAGATTATTTGGCTCCTGTATCACTTCGGTCTTGGTTGCTCTAGAGACATCGCAGGTGAATGGGAAAGCAATGAAGATCCAATCCCCTGGGAAAATATTTATAAATATGACTTCTGGTTTCCCAGGAGGACATGGAAATAGCTGGGAAGTCAACGCTTCCATATTCATTACAAGGGGAAAAAAAACTGAACAAACTGGAAATCAACAACTTTTCTTAGATCCATCAGGATTGAGGTCACAGGGCAAACTGCCCTGAACACGCATCTGACAGATGGATACAGATAATCACAGCGTATCAGGAGCAAAACAGAGGAAGAAGCCCACAGCTGGAGACAAAAATCAGTAGGAATGTTTTATTTATTTATTTTTTAAGATTTTATTTATTTATTTGACAGAGACAGACACAGTGAGAGAGGGAACACAAGCAGGGGGAGTGGGAGAGGGAGAAGCAGGCTTCCCGTGGAGCAGGGAGCCCAATTTGGGGCTCAATCCCAGGACCCTAGTATCATGACCTGAGCTGAAGGCAGATGCTTAACGACTGACCCACCCAGGCGCCCCTGTAGGATCATTTTAAACTACAACTAACTGATGGCTGGAGGCCCACTATAGACTCTCTAGAGAGTTAAAATCTCCGAGGCGGCCCAGTCTTTGAAGAGCGCCCACATTTTGCCCTATCAGTTCTTACTGTGAAGATAATAGAATAATCCCCTAGTGCTTCCAGCAGAAAGTGAGGAAATACAACCATTTTGAAATATGCCCAGAGCTTTCTGTTCTTTTTAACAAGGTCTGCCTTGAAAGGAAACTATTTTATCAGAGCCTAACCCACCAGAGTTATACCAAAGCCAGACTGCCCTGGCAGGTAGAAAACACCCAACTTCAGCCCCCTCTAGCCTTCCATGTGGGGGAAGGGAGATACTCAATTCAAGTTCACTAAAAGACAGAGACCTAACCATAGGACTATAGAATGCTTCCCCTCCCTCCTCACTTTACCACCACATTGATAGAGTTCCTATAAAAAGTAGGAGATTACAGCTTAAAAACAAACAAGAAAACAAAAACAAAACTGTGAGCTTCATATCTGACTTGAGAAGTTTTAGGGACACTCCAAAACAACAAAAGAGACCAAAATAAGGATATGCGAGAGAAGGTTAGCCTCTAAGACCAAGGCTACAGCAGAGTAAAAACAGCCTGCCTCCTAATCAGATAAAAATAAAACTTGACACTAAAGCTCTACCAACATCAATTCCTTTTAACTGATGCTTCATGCCTGGTTTCAACCAAAAATTACAAGGCATGCTAAAAGGCAACAAACAAAATATGATGAGACAAATCAAGCCTGAGGACTAGATTCATAGATGGAAGAGTTTAGAATTATAAGACCAGTGACTTAAAATAACTATGATTAATATGCTAAGGGCTCTAATGGAAAAAGTAGATGACACACAAAAACAGATAGGTAATAGAAATAGAGCAATGGGAACTCCAATAAAGAAAAGGAAATGTTAGAAATAAAAAACCCTGTAACATAAATGAAAAAATGTAGTTGATGAGGTCATCAGTAGACTGGATATGGCCAGTGAAAGAATCATTGTTGGTTCAATAATATGTCAGTAGAAACTTCCAAACTTGAAATGTAAAGAGAAAAAAGAATGAAACAGATGGAACAGAAAATCCTAAAACTATAATGGGAAGCACAGGAATAAAAAATGAGAAAGGAACAGAAGAAATATTTGAAGAAATAATGATTGAGAATTTTCCAGAGCTACTAAGTCACAGAGGCAGAAAGCTCAGAAAACGCTAGGCATAATAAACACTAAAAACATCTATACCTAGGCAGATCACACGCAAACTGCAGAGAATCAAAGACTAAAAGAAAATCTTAAGGAAGAAGAGTTGTGCCTCTTTGCAGATATTAAGTATCTCAGACCGGGCACAGGAAAGAATGATAGAATAACAAACTTATATTTGACATATGAAATACGAAGCAGGTAATAAGGTCATAGGATCAGGTGCCCAACAGAAAGCAAGTGTATTAGGAGAACAGAGACTCAGAGAAATGTTGTATACAGCCATGGTCTAATGCATTAGGTGAAATATGATATTTCCTTTGGCGGATGCACAGGATTTAGTTAAAGGTGGTCAGAAATGTGGTTATTCTGGGAGGGAGAGCTGCATGATGAATTTGCCAACCCATAAGTATGTGTTTGTTTCTCTTGTTTGCAAGGTACTCATCAAAGTGCAGAGAATGCATCAGACACAGGCCCATTTTTTAGTAACTTAAAATCTGTTGAGAGAGAAATGGGAGCCGTCATATAAAAAGAGCACCCTCTAGTTAGAATCAGAGGTCTGGAATCACTTAAACTCTCTGAAATTCATCATTTGTGTGGCTTGAGGAAATTATATTCTATCAGGGAAAGTTTATTTCTTTGTAAGTTAAAAATAACCACACATATCTCATGTGTATTAAGTGAGGATGAAATGAGAGTATATGTGAAATTTTGAAAAAAATAGAAACCAACTATCTATGGCTCACAAGAGATACACCTAAAACAGATACACCTAACACAGAACCCTTAAAAATAAAAAATAAAAAATAGGACAGCATTATGGAAAACAGTTTGGCAGTTCCTCAAAAAGTTAAACATAGAATTATCACAGCAATTCCACTTCTAGGTACATCCTCAAAGAATTGAAAGCAGGGAACTCAAGCACATACTTATAAACCAATATTCATAGCAGCGTTATTCACAGCAGCCAAAAGGAGGAAACAATCCAAGGGTCCGCTGACAGATACATGGATAAACAAAACACAAATATACATACAAGGGCGTATTATTCAGCAATAAAAATATATGAAATTTTGATATAGGCCACATCATGAATGACCTCTGAAGACAGAACATTACACTAAGTGAACTAGACACAAAAGGATAAATATTGTATGATTCCACTTACAGGAGATACCTAGAAAAAGCAAATTCATAGAGACAGAAAGTAGAATAGAGATTACCAGGGGCTGGAGGGAGAGAATAGGGAGCCATTTAATGGGTATAGACTTTCTGCTTGGGATGATGAAAAAGTTCTAGAAAGGGATAGTGGTAGAGGTTGCATCATGCTCTAAATGTACTTAATGCCAACGAACTGCCCACTTCTAAATGGTTAAAATGGTAAGTTTTATGTTATGTATACCTATCACAATAAAAAAAATAAAACAATAGGAAATGATATTTCAGGCATACTGAAACCAAAAGAAGACAAGTACAACAATATTAATTTGACACCAGGCAGAATTGAAAAATGCATCAAACAGAATAAAAAATGCCATTGATAAAATGCATAAAACACAAAGAACATACAATAACTACTACTAAATGTGCACCTTTCCTTTGTGCAAATTATTTCACTTAGTCCTCCAGTAAATATTACAGAAAATTAAGTCTTACCACCCTAGGTTACAAAAGAGGGAACAGAAGCTCAGAAAATTTAAGCAACTTACCATGGTCACATAGGTAGAAAACAGCAGAGTGAACTTTTTTTTTTAAAGTTCTTATTTTTAAGTAACCTCTACACCCAACGTGGGGCTCAAATTTACAACCCCAAGATCAAGAGTCACAGGCTGCACCGACTGAGACAGCTAGGCACCCCCTAGAGTGAACTTTTGATACATGAATAACACAGTATCAAAACATACAGAGGAAAATCTGTTTTAAAAAATGCACAGAACATTTTATAAAACCAATCACTGTAAGACCATTGTAACCTTCACCACTCAATGTGGGAAACAGACTAAGTACATAAGAAATGAATAAAATATAAAAATGAATCATATGTTAAAAGTATACATTATTTGATCATAATATAATAAAATTTAAAACTAATAAGAAAAGTTTGGTTAAAAGAAATAACTACTGAGAAATTCCAAAATAAGTCTCCCAAATAATATGGTTAAACAGAATATAACATCATAATTATAATTATTTGGAAAAAATAGGAAAAAATGTAAGTAAATATTAAGATGCACCAAATTTCTGCTGCAACTTTCAACTAGGTATAAACATGCTTCAGTTTTGCTCATGGTCATATGGAACATCAAATAGCTGAGTTCTATTTCATTTTCAGTCTTCCTTAAGAATGATTGATGACCATGTGACCAAAATTCCTAACAGCAAAGACATTCTGAATGCTCACTTAAGGAAACTTAGATGAAACTTTTTATATACCTTACAGCTTGAAATTCTATCAGTCAGTTAAAATATAGATGAATATTTGCAATGCAAGAATAAAATGACATCTACAAAAACAATTTATGTACAAAAACAACAGAACTCTCAACAGTTAAATAGCGAACAAGACTGACAGTTGAAACAACTGTGTAAGACAGTGTATTAGGTAGATAATTTTAGGAAAAGTGTTAATTCTTGTTTAGCTAACTCATTTTCTAAAATTTTCAGTAACAATATAAGGCAGAATAATGGAGATTAGATCATAAACCTATTTTTTGCAGAATTGTTTGTTGTATTAGTATTTATGATATTAAACTCACAGAGACAGAAAGTAGAATATATATATTTCATTCAGTTTAGGTCATAAGTCGAGAGAAAAACCCTATTTGGCAATTCTTCACATCTTGTGAAGAGGAATTCAAAGCAGAATGTCCACTGTGCCACCTCAAAATTTCACAAGGAGGGAAGACACCTAAATCCTGTAAAATATCATCCATGATAAATCATATTTTAACCAGACATTAAAGAATATAAAAAATGAAAAGAAGAAGGAAGTATTAAACGAAAATGAAGCAACCCCTAACTCTCTAGCCCTTCTCTGGCCTCATTTGAAAGTGAGTGCCCATTTTGTAACCAAAATGCACATTACAATGACTCAGGAGCAAACTGGCTGACAAGGCTGAGAAGTAATTGTGTTTCCACTATAATGTCAACATTAAAACACTAAAATACATCATAATAAAGTTGTACTGAATGAAAATCTTAAAATAAAATGGACAGTTCAGGTATTCTTACCTCCCCCAATTGATTACTTGTACACTCCTTCCACAGTCCCCTCCCTTACCCCCAAGACATTGTCCCTTTCTGTGGCTGGTCATCTCTTTTCTTATATTCTCCTCTATCTTTTCTCCAATGTGGCAATTGGGCAGGAAACTACTGGCTTACCTGAAATGTCCTTGGGCAATGCTAACTATGGGGGCAAATCCTGTGTCTTCTGGATCACTGGAGTGGGATGATGAGATACTTGCTCCAGTTCAACCCACTCTCAATTATCCAGAAGACTGGGTGGGCAACACGGACCCAGCACAGCCTACTGCCATTCAACTCTGCAGTGCAAAGGCAGAGTCCCAGCTGAACCTCAATTTTGCATTCCTTTGTGTCACTTTGCTATTGTTCCCTGTTCTTTTATTTTTCTTGGAGTCCCTTCAGAAAAGAAGACGGGCTGAGCCAAGGCCGGATTTGGAGATTTCTGGATTTCCTGGCTAAATAACATATTAAAACAATCAGAAAAACCAACGCCTTGGTCTTTTCTCAAATTCTAAAAATAACCAGAAAATTCACTAAAATTTTAAGAGGAGTCTATATAAGTGCATGCTTACAGGTTCAACAAACTTGTTGAGATAGGAAAAAATCCTTTTTTTAAAAAAAGATTTATTTATTTATTTTAGAGAGAGAGCATGAGCAGGGGCAGGGGCAAAAGGAGAGGGAGAAGCAGGCTCCCCTCTGAGCAGGGAGCCCTATGTGGGGCTTGATCCCAGGACCCTAAGATCATGACCTGAGCTGAAATCAAGAGTTGGACGCTTAACCAAGTGAGCCACCCAGGTACCCCAGAGATAGAAAAAAATTCTGGGAAAAGTGGTGAACAAAATTGATGAAATTCTGAATAGACTGAATACCAAGGAAAAAAATGTAGAAAGTCATCAAATAATCTTTCCAATAGGTTCTGACATTTCTAGTGGTGGATTTCATCCAACTGTTCTCAAATATGGAAGGCAGAAAGTTATTTCTTCATGTCTATAAAGCAAATAAAAAATTACTATTATTATGGGAAAATAGATAGTAAAGAAACAGACTGATCTGTCTATTGCTAATGGAATCAACTTCAATTTCCATAAGTTTAGTCCTAAGTAGTAGTTAAGTCATGGGCTCTTTCCTAGATGGCTGTGTTTGCCCATATAAATGCCGGTGGTTTTAAGGTATAAAAGAAGGCATCATGGTCCTTAGAGTAAGGGCAGAAGCTGGCTAGCATTGTTTATAAGTAGTAAGGACCCACCTTTGAAGCTCTAGAAAGTCATGATCTCTCAGCAAGTAGAAGTTTTGACCAGTCATTCTTTTGAGGAAGAAGTCACACTTCTAAGAAAGTTTTGGTTTCAGTATCAGAGTCTATATTCAGAATGTCATACTTAGAGCAATTCTAAGACGGAAGACACTCCAATCCTTTGTAGAATGCTCATGAAAATAAGAAGGTCATACACCCAAGAAAGAAATCATCTCCTCTTAGATAAAAGAGTAAGGAAAAATTAGGACACATTAAAATGGAATGCAAACAGAAGAAGTCCCCGGAAAATGAAAGCCTGATGTTCAGATGTCAGATATCTAACCTCTAGCAAAGGAAACCAGCCATTGTAGAATGCTTGAAGCAATGGAAAACACAGTGTGGGGCTGCCTTGGAACCTGGAGCACCAGGAGTCCTGAAGAAGTGACGGTGGCCAGATTCTCAGGTGACTTGTCAGAGCAAAGAGCTACCAGGCCCAAGATCATGAATCAAGATATCAAATGAGCCAAGAACATAGAAGTGAAAAGTCACAAAAGGTCTCATTCTAGACTGCCATGGAGTCTGGCCTATGGGATACCACTATACCCCTACTTCCTAAAGAAAGGCTGAAGGCAGGAACTGGGCTTGAAAGACTGTAATTTATTTCTAGTTTGGCACCTAAGATAGGTTAATAAAGCTGATTATTTTAAGCAGTGAAGCACTAAAACACATGC
The DNA here is from genome assembly GCF_003265705.2 of Callorhinus ursinus. Lineage (NCBI taxonomy): Eukaryota > Metazoa > Chordata > Mammalia > Carnivora > Otariidae > Callorhinus > Callorhinus ursinus. Next base: position 8,714,539 of record NW_027397088.1, read on the forward strand.
CTTAAAGTACCTATTAATGGTATTGCATTAGTCATTCTGTAAATATTTACTAATATTTATTTATTAAGGACCTTCTGGGTGTTTATTCATCTAGAGACAAATAAGCAATAGTTGCTGTCCACAAGTGGAAGAGGCAGAAACAAGATGAACAGACAAGTCTAATTTGCTATCCTGAGTGCTAGGATAGGAACAAACATAGAGAAGAAAAAGCGGGCCCTGTGATCCAGCCATATGGGTCAGAATAAGTTCTGAAGGAAAAACATAAGTCAGGTGGGAGAAGGAGAAGGAAACATTTAAGGCAAAAAGGGCAGCATATACCAAACACCCAAGAGTCCAGAGGAACAACCACATCACATCAGCCTCATTGGTGTGTATGTGTGGCAAAGAGTAATGGTAAGTAGCATAGTTTTTCTGAAGCATAAAGTGCTTGGCAGTGTGGCAACAGAAAAGATTAGATGGATAGGCAGCATAGACAAGCTGGGTCACAAGAGGCCACAGAGGTTACATATAGAAGTTTGGACATCCTCACTAATAATTTTTGTTTTTATAAACACAAAAAAGGATTTCTATTTGTGCCCCTAAGAGAATGCCTAGTATCAGACTAGCCTCCCCACTATAAACAATTGTATAACTGGACAAAATATATGAAGCAAATGTTTTCTGGTATTGGACACAAGGTAATACAAGATTGTGAACCCTGAAAGAAGGAAAACTCATGGAGTGTGTCTTTCGATTGATCTGGCTGTTTTCCAGGGACAATTTCCTGATTATGGTGCAGCGAGTTGGAGCCCCAACAGTGTGTGACAGTCCCCTTGAGCTGAGGAGGCAGAGCTCAGAGTTTAGAGCTGTTAAAGTTTCTGGGATCTAAAGGGGAAGAGTACAAGAGAAGAGGGAGCTGCTCAGGAGTTGGGAAATGGATGTGGGCAAAAATCTGTGTGAAGTTCCCTTCGAGTCCTTTGGCAAATGCTGGGCTGCATATGTATAGGGTTATACTACATAGGACTTAGCAGAGAATAGCTGCTATATGGTTGAACAACACAACTTACCAAAACTGACTCAAAGAAAAATAGAAACTCTACATAGTCCTATACCTATCAAAGAAATTTAATCATCGCCACCATCACCATCCCATAAAGACAACTTGAGGCCTAGATGTATCCTTGGTGGATTCTAGCAAACAATTAAAGGAGAAATAATAATAATCTTAAACAAATTCTTCCAGGAAATACAAAAGGAGAAAAGTTTAGTAGTACATACGAAGATAATACACACTATCTCTCATAAACAGAGGCAAACACTCTCTCAAAAAATTAACAAATAAAATCCAGAAATATATAATGCATCACGATGAAGTGAGGGCTTTTCCAGGGATGCAAGATTTTACATCCAAAAAATCAGTCAATGAAATTCAACACATTATAAAATAAAATAAAGGGGAAAAAATCATATGATCTCAAGATACACAGAAAAGGCATTTACAAATGTTAACATCCATTCATGATTAAAACAACACACACAAACTCTAAGCAAACAAGGAATTGAAAAAACTTCCTCATTTTTATAAAGGGCATTGGGGAGAAACCTATAGCAAGCATCATATTTAATGGTGAAATATCGAATACATTTCTCCAAATATCAGTTACTGAGCAAGGATGCCCAATATCACCACTTCTCAATATTGGATAGGAGGTCCTAGCCAGTGGAAGGCTAAATAAATAAATACATAGGAAGCATACAGATTAGACAGGAAGAAGTAAAACTATCCGTATTTGCAGATGATAAAAATTTTTAAATCCTAACAAATCTGAAAACAATATTAGAATTAATAAGTAAATTTAGCAAGGTCACAAGATACAAGGTCAACATATAAACATGAATTATCTTTCTATACACTAGCAAAAAATAATTAGAAACTGAATTTTTAAACAATACTAAAATTTATGTAGAAATGAAAGAATGAAGAGCTAAAATAATTTTGAAGAAGTTGAGGAATTTACACTATCTGATTTCAAAATGTACTATAAAGCTACAGTAGTTAAGACAGTGTGGTATTGCTATCAGGGTAGACATGTAGATCAATGGAATAAAATAGAGAGTCCAGAAATGTGTAGATACACATATATGGTCAATTTTGACAAAGTCACAAAGGTAGTTCAATGAGGGAAAATACAGCATTTTCAACAGATGGGCATTTGAACAATTAGATATCCACACAGGGAAAAATGAACCTTGAATCCTACTTCTCTATTCACAAAAATTAACCTAAGATGGTTCTTTGACCTAAGTGTATGGGCTAAAAAATACAAATTTCTAGAAGAAAACATGGGATAGAACTTTTACTCTCTTAGGTACAATTTTTCACAGATTTTATTAAAAAAATAAGTAAAATATAAATCACCATAAAAGAAATATTTGATAAACTGAACTGCAAAATTAAAACTTATTGTTCTTCAAAAGAAACTTTTCTTTTAGGGGCTGACGGAAATGTTCCTTATTTTGATTCTGATGATGGTTTCAATGGTGTATATATGTCAAAACTCGTCAAATTGTACAGTTTAAACATGTGGTTTATTTAACATCAATTATACTTCAACCCCTATCTTATACCACTCAGAAAAATGAACTCAAAATGGATTAAAAACTTTAGTTTAAGACCTGGAACTGTATAACTTTATAATATTTGCAAATCATATATCTGGTAGGGGATTAATATCCAAAAAAGAAAAAGAATTCATACAACTCAGTAGCAAAAAAATGAACAATTCTTTTTTTTAATGTTTTAAAAAGATTTATTTATTTTAGAGAGAGAGAGCACGAGTGAGTGACCATGAGTAGGGGGAGGGGCAAAGGGAGAGAATCTCAAGCAGAATCCCCTCCCCGAGTGAAGAGCCAGACTCGGTGGGGCTCCATCCCATGAGCCATGAGATCATGACCTGAGCTGAAACCAAGAGTCAGAGGCTTAACTGAGCCACCCAGGTGCCCCTAACAATTCTTTTTAAAAGGGGGCAGAGGAACTGAATAGAGTCTCACAAAGAAGATACAAAAGACCATCAGACACATGAAAAGATGTTCAATATCACCAAATCATCAGGAACATGCAAATCAAAACCACAATGAGATTATTACCTCACACCTGCTAGAATGGCTATTATTAAAAAAAAACCCCAAAAAACAAAAAAAAACAAGAGATAACAAGTGATGGCAAAGATGTAGAGAAAAGGGAACCCTTGTGCACTGTTGGTGAATGTAAATCGGTGCAGCCACTGTGGAAAACAGTATGGACATTCCTCAAAAACAATTAAAAATAAAACCACTATATGGTCTAGCAGTCCCACTCCTGGGTATATATCCAAAGGACGTGATAGAGATCTCTGCACTCCCATGTATATTGTAACATTACTCACAATGGCCAAGATATGGAAACAACCTAAGTGCCTATCAACAGATGACTGGATAATGAAGATACAGTGTATACATATACACAATGGAATATTATTCAGCCATGAGAAAGAAGGAAATCCTGCAGTTTGCAACAACTTGGATGGAACTTGAGGACACCATGCTAAGTGAAGTTAAGTCAGACAGAAAAAGACAAATACTGTATTGGTATCACTTGTATGTTGGATCTAAAAAAGACAAACTTGAAGAAATCAATAGAATGGTGGTTACCAAGAGTTGGGGGTGGTGGAAATGGGAAGATGTTGGTCAAAGGGTATAAACTTTCAGTTTTAAGATTAACAAGTTTGGGGATCTAATGTACAGCATAGTAATTATAGCTAATAACACTGTATCATATACCTGAATGTTGCTAAGAGAAAATATCTTAAATGTTCTCATTGCCCCCCAAAAATGGTTACTATGTGACAGAAGTAATACTATAGTGATAATCATTTTACAATTTATAAATGTATCAAATCAGCACTTTGTACACCTTAAACTTATATATTACATGTTAATTATATCCTAAAGCTGGAAAAAAAAACAACAAACTCTTAAGCTGCTGATTTAAGTTCATTGAATTTATGGAAAATGCCCATCATATAATCCAATCAGCCGAGTCCTATTTATCAAAAAAAAAAAAAAAAGATTGCCAATGAGGCTTCCTTTGTTTTTAAAAGTCTGACTTTGTTTTTTAATTCAAATAAAAATATGTTAATGCAAAAATTAAATTAAATTAAAAATAAAATACATTGTTGAGAAGATAAAAAGGAAAGCCATGTACTTGTCATGTTGAGCACAGGGTGTCATATGTAAGTGATGAATCACTAAATTCTACTCCTGAAACCACTATTATGTTATATGTTAATTAACTAGAATTTAAATAAAAATTTGAAATAAGCAAAAAAGGCAAGCCACAAACCAAGAGAAAATCATTGTAATAAATGAATCTGACAAAGGACTTATATCTGGGATATATAAAGATCTCTTATTACTCACTAATGAGATAAACCCCACCAAAAACATGAGCTAAAACTAAAGGAACAGGTACTTCCCAAAAAAGGCATACAAAAATAACCAAAAATGACCCAAAATAACCAGATGGCCAAAAATATCATGAAAAGATGCTCAACATATTTAGTCATCTGAGAAACGCAACTTAAAACCACACAGAGATACCAGTACTCACCCCCTAGAAAGGCTAAAAATACAAAAAACCAACACCAAATGTTGGCAAACATGGGGGACAACTGAAACTCCCATATAACTCTTGAGTTAGGCATACACTTCACTTGCAACCTAGGTTTTTACAAAAAGGTAAAGAAATTATATGCCCACATAAGATTTGTCTCTGTTTATAGCAGCTTTATTTGTCTTAGCCACAAAACAGAAACAACTCAAATGAGCAAATGGATGAACACTGTGGGATGTTCATACAAATACACAAAGCCACTCACTGTTACAAAGGAATGAACTACTATACATATAACAACAGAAATGGTTCTCAAAAACCTCAGGCTGAAAGAAGCCTGGAATAAAAGAGCTCATATAGGTATGTAGGATTCTACTTCGTGATGGTGCAGTGATAGAAATCAGATCTAGTTATAAAACGAGATGACTGGTTGCTTTTGGGTGGGCGGAGGGGAGAGCAATTGCAAAAAGGGGCACAAGGTAACTTTCTGGATTAACAGAAATGTCCTGTACCTTGATTCAGGTGGTATCACGTGGATTTATATATTTGTCAATACTCATCAAACTATTAAGTGTACACAATGTAAACCTCAATAAAGTTTATTTAAAAAAACACAAAAATGCAGTCATTTGGTTACAGTTGATCTAGTAGGAAAGACATTTACATAATTTCGATGTGTTTGGGATAGTTATGCTGTGAACCTTGTTAAGAGAACAAGCATGAGGAAATAATCACATGTCCTAAAAGAGCCAAATCCTCTGACGGTTATCCAGGGAATGGACTTCAAAATACTTTGAGTGTTTCTTGGGACGCCTGGGTGGCTCAATCAGTTAAGGGTCTGCCTTTGGCTCAGGTCACGATCCCAGAGTCCTGGGATCAAGTCCCAAATCCAGCTTCCTGCTCCGCGGGGAGCCTGTTTCTCCCTCTCCCACTGCTACTCCCTCTGCTTGTGCTCTCTCTCTCTCTGTCTTTCTCTCTGACAAATAAATAAATAAATAAAATCTTAAAAAAAAAATACTTCGAGTGTTTCTTAAAACTATTCAGATGAACACTCCAGATGGGCAAAAGTGGAAGACAAGGTTAGGTTTTGATCTACGAGATCATTAATAAATCAGCAAGTATTTATGTGAGACGCCATGACAAAGACCACACACAGGGCTGCAGGATATCACACTAGTTGGGAAGGTGGGTTATAATCCTGGTTCCACGTTAGCTGCAGAGCCACGCACAAGCCCTGAAAACCCTTCTAAGCCTTAGCTTTGTCTACCTTATGAATTTGTGAGAACTAAATTATATGAGAATGCCCATGGAAAGCTCTCAGAACAGTGGTTGTTATCAAATAGCATGTAATACAAAAGAAAGTGCTATTTTCAGTATCCTAGGCCATTGGATGAGTTCTGTCTGGAAAGACAGATTCGCTGATAGTCTGCCTCTCCCAGGCATGACAAACACAGAGAGAAATGCACCTGAACTACCAATCCCACCAAGAATATGTATTCTTATTTGCACATATCATCTAAGTGTTTAAGTGGTTGTTTTTATAAAAGGAGTAGAGCCATAAAAGCAGATGTTAAAGGCGGGGGTGGGTAGCAGCTCGTGGGTATCATCCCCGTGTTTCATCAGGAAAAGGGGGCCAAAAAGGTGAAGTGAGAGGTCACTGAAAGACGAACTTTATGACACGACAGTCTTAAGAGGGAGAGGGACTCACTAGGAAGAATTCGGAAGAAAAAGCAGGCTGTTGAGGGGAATTGAAAAAACAACATATGAAAATTATTCACTTAAATCAAATGTGTTTAACCTAGAGATAAGACAGGACGGTGTTCTCAGCTAAAAGAAAAACTGGGCCTATTCTGTATGCCCCTCCTCCCCACCAGGCGCAGAGCTATTTCCAGGGGGTAGAGAGAAATTTCAGCTCAATAAAGAACTGTCTGATAGTTGGAGTTGGCCAATACTGGAACAGGCATCAGGAGCTAATGAACCCCGGAGGCCCCCAGGTTCTCGGGGGCTTGAGGGAGTGTGGATGGAGAAGTCTTGCTTCTCCTTCTAGCACTGATACGACTTATTCTCTTAAATGTAATCTGCTCTCTGGGCAACTTTTAATTCAATTTTCCATGAGCAGCCTATGCCTGATATTTAATGCAGTCTTTACAAAATCAGCTGCAATATAGCTAGGGCGTGAATTGATTCCTCTGTTGACTTTCTCTTTCTCTGTGGATTCATGCTGGGTGTAAGCATCAGTTTAGCAGGAAGTAGAGAAGGGAAGACCCCTGAAAAGAAACCCAGCTTATCCCTAGGAAACACGAGTGAGAAAGCTCTTTGAATTTCTGTTTCTTTCCACTTCTGTTTCTTCAAGAACGGACTAAGATAGGGAGAAAGGGAGAGGGATTCCCACCAGACCCTAGAGAGTGATAGTCAGGAAGATGTGGGAGCAGAGTGAGTGTGAGCTGGGTAGAGGGAAAGGAACAGGAAGCCGGAATGAATTTCCAGACCTTCGGGGCACACGCATGTACAAAAAGTATTTTATAATCTGTTACGTTCATTTGGATTAAACGTAGTGTGGTCCTGATGCAGTCAAGCAGATGTAAATCGATGTACCTGTATTTCAAATGAGTTACCATTTAGAACTGTGACAAAAGCGTTATCTTTTAGCCCGATCTTATATTGACTCGAAGCGTGAAACAGAGGTCCTTATAAAATATTTGGAGAAAGCTGCCTTTGGTGTTGAAAGTTCCCATATTTGGTTTCAGTCCAAAACTGACTTTTTCCCCCCCTGCATGACTTAATAATAAGGCATTCAGTCACCTCGGGGCTGCCCACCTATGAAAAAGCTCCATATGCCTGCAGAGCGCTCCCCACCCCTCAAACATTCTTCACATTTCACTGTCACTGCCCTGCCTGTTCCTATTAATCCCCAGAGGTGTGCCCCCCCCCAAAGATTCCTGAATGCAGCAGACCTCAAGGAGGGCCCTGAGGCTGACTGTGACCTTGTGTGCTGTGGACGTAGAGACTCGCTCACCACCCTAAATAAACAGAAGGAAGGTTTATTTATTGAGAGAGGAATGGGGAGTGGGAAAGCCAGGGAATCTAAAAGAGCAGAAGCAGAGCTCTGCATTCCTGAGTTCTGGCTTCAGTAGGAAACCCATATGTACCCCTCGAGGCTCTTTTGGGGACACTGAGGGGGAGGACGGCAGCAGCTTGATCCTGTGGTTTTATCACACTGAGCTTCCAGGAAAGAATGCTGGGGCTCTCTCAGAGCACAGAGTTTCCCAGACGTGAACTAAGAGCAAACTCATGCTAAACAAATTTGGGCCCAATTTCTCTAATTTCCGAGTTAAGATCAAAAAGCCTTTTGTGATCCTAAGGCAGGTCTGTTTGTCTCCAAAACCCACACTCTCAACTATCGCAGACCCCGGCTTCCATGCAGCGAGATCCTAGAATGCTCCTTCTCCTCCCCTTTAGGGCTGGCTGCCTCTGGGAAACAGGGGCCAAGAGAGAAGGTCTAGGTCATTTGGGTTTTGGCTCAGAGGCTGCTCCCTCCAAAAGGTCTTCCCTGAACACCCAGCCTACGTTACACAGCACCCCCCATCAATCTCTATCATCGCAGCCTATTTTAATATTGCTCTTACAGTACTCGTTACACTCTGAAGTTATCTTGTATAACTGTTTACCCACACGTTGCCCCTGCCAGGAGACTGGGACCTCCCAGAGGCCAGGGGCTGGGGACTATTAAACGATGCTCTATCCTGATACTAGAACAGTGCCTGGCCTGGCGATGCTCAGGAGATATCAAATGAATGAATAAATGAAGGATCAAATGGGTGAATGGATGCACTAAAAAAGTAGGTCAGGAAATTTTGATTTGTGGGATGTACAAACTAGAATAACAAGGAAAAGGAAAGGAAAGGAAAAATGAGATTAGTTTCTTTGCAACCTGCAACCACCTGTCTGTTGTTCTCCCAGCCACCCTCAAGCTACCCAGCCCTACCCTTATTTAAATCCAAAAAAGTGCTGTGTACGATGGCATGCACTGTATATGTCTGTTATGTCCATCTCGTCCACCAGGCATTCAAAGACATTGTTTCCTTATTGATTTTCTGTCTGGATGATCTATCCACTGATGAAGTGCAATGTTAAAGTCCCCTACTATTATTGTACTACTATCAATTGATTCCTAGGGGCAGTGTGTTCAAGGGCACAAGGAACCACATTCCCTTGAAACATTACTGATGATCTTTGATTTGGAAGGGCTGAAAATGATGAAAGCCGTATTTCTGATGCGGCTATCATCCAGCCCGGAAACTCTCAACCAGAGGGGACATGCCAGAATCTCTGGGATAAAGGACACAGTGAAGTGCGTGGAATTTAACATGCTTTGTTTGCTTTTGGATTTTTAACACTTACTATCAGGAGGCCTAGGTTCAAAAAGGTTAGAAAGTGATCTAAATAATGTGATCAGAGAAGATTTGTAGGAAATATTAGTAACAGGAGAGAGTCAAAGATGAATCTGAAATTTGGAGATTTAATGTCTAGGAGGACAGCGGTTTCTATTAACCATTATGGGGAATTTGGGACAAGCTGATTTGGGGGTTAAGTATAACTGTGAGTTTGCTGAGCTAGGTGGCAGCAATGTGACTGCTGTAGCCTGTGAGCAAGCCAGCAGAAAGGTAAGAGTTAGTGACACAAATGAGAACCTTATACAAAATCTGGATTATACTATCTACTATAATGGAGAATATATATCTGATCCTTGTCCCCTTCTCTTGGCACAGAGCTTCAGAAACCCTTGGAATTCCCAGAGTGCCAGGTGTCATTGATAGGGTAATGTGATGACTCAAGGTGGGTCCCCAGGTAGCTTCAAGTCAGGGGCTGGTCCCCAGAAAGACCAACCACGTAACTGGAGAATTGGAATTTGGACCAGCCCAACCTCCAGGAAGGGGGACTGGAGATTAAGTTCAATCATGGAGCCAATGATTTAATCAATCGTGCCTACGTAATGAAACTCCAATAAAAACTCTGGATGCAGGTTCAATAGAGCTTTCTGGTTGGTGAGCCCACTGATGTGCCAGGAGGGTGGTGCACCTAGATTCCACAAGGAGAGGCAGAGGAGCTTGGGACCCTCCCAGACCTTGCATGAGCATGTCTTCCATTTGGCTCCATGGTGATAAAACTATAATCAGAAGTATAGTGCTTTCCTAAGTTCTGTGTTATGCCAGTGAATTATTGAACCTGAGGGGCTTATGGGAACCCTTGCATTTATAGTTGGTCAGTCAGAAGCATGGGTGGCCCTGAGACTGTCAACTGGTGTCTGAAGTGAGTGCAGTCTTGTAGGACAGAACCCCTAAACCTATACAGTGTGCTGCTAACCAGGCAGTTGGTGTGGGAACTATGTTGTAGGACACCCGCTTGGGGTGGAAACAGAGCATTTACATGAGTCGATGCCTGTAGGATGCACACGTGTATCACACAACAGTTGCTAAGGTACACAGGGATTTTTTAGAGGGATTTTTTTTTAGATTTTTTAGCTCTAAGTGGAAACATTTTGAATGAATTTTATATCTTATTTCTCACTATTCTTAGTTGCTAACTGACAAAGAATTCGAAGTGCTATGATGGGTGATGATTTTTATCAAAGAAATACAGTGTAGAAGGATCACCCTCCTTTAAGGACACCCACTTAATCAAATAGGAAAATATTTAATCTTTAAACTTAATTATGTAAAATTACAGGCTCTGCGGAAATGGAAGGAACACATCTCTGCTTAATTCTTGGCTTCTTTATTTTTTAAAGAATTCTAAGATGCCACTGATGTTTAAGAGGATGAGTTGATGACAGATTTTGGGGGGAGGTGAGGAAGGAAAGTAAGACTGCCACATTAAGTATAGATATCCACTGTAATATACTATTCACTGCAGAAATGGTAACATAAAAATAATAAAGCGTATCTTTTATTTGAGAAAATATGATGGTATCATTAAGATCGTCTTTGCTTCTCTTTAACTATCAGAGGATCTGCCTTACATGTGTTCAATGTAATCACTTTTTCCTTAGTCAGTTTTCTGTTCTAAAATATTACCGTTTCATAGCATAACTGTTTTAATAAAATGTCTAGATTGGGGGTGATGTGGCTAAGACAGGGGTCTATTTCATTCCATAACAAGCATTCTGAAAATCAAATAAATACTTAATTTTCCACATTACCTGCATTTTGGAAAATAATTCTTCACTAATCACACAATACGCTGTACATTGACAGAAACCAGCTTTGTCTCATACACACATATCAACTGCAAGCCTTCCATGGAGCGGGCAGGTGTTCTTCCCCGCTAGGTCCTGTTTTTCTATACGGAGAAGATGATTCAGAAGTCAACCCTAGGGCTTCTGGATCGCTATATCCTTTCCCACCTGCCCTCCAGATGGCCAGCCTAAGGGAGGCAGATACACAAAATCCAAGTCTATTTTTAGGGCTCTGTGCATTAAAGTCCCTTCATAACAAGTCAATTTTATGCCTTCCTGACCTTGAAATTTGAGTTATCTATATTAAATTAATGAACCACCCAGTGTAACAAACTAGCTACTACGGCGATCAGATGGCTAATCACAATCTTAATTAGACCAACAGACTAAGGATAAAATGTTGCCAACAGTGTGTGGTCCTTACCCGCCCCTAAGCTATCTATAGCTAAATCTACCCTTCACCTGCCAAAATCTTACTGAAAATATGTTGTATGATAGCCAATAAAAAACATGGCTTTTATTGAGGTAAGACTCACACTCTGATGAGCTTCCTCTCTTCAGGCGATTTAAATAACCAACATATAAAAACAAACCTATCTATATATTAAAAGAAAGGAGTGCTATAAAATCTGGAGGGATTTTTTTTTTTTAGGTGAATACCATGTTAGATGCCTGTTAAATACTCCTGAAGATTGTGCTGATTAGTTTATAGTAACTGTAAGAATAGGAGTCAGTGCTAGGCTGTGCTAGGCGAGGGGGAAAGAATATACTGTATTTACATACAATGTAATTAAGTTACTTAACATTGACCTGGGAGCTCTCATGCCAGAATCTTAAATCACTATGTAAATATCAATTATGTATCAAAATTCCAATAACTCAGCAGGCTCTGACATTTGCTTTGAGTCACTGTTGAAGAACAAGTTCTGTGGCTTTGAATACTGATGAAACAAAACTCATATTCCTTGCTTTCACTGCCCTCAAATTAATAATGGTTATTAGCACTGACATGCTGCCCAGGACTTGGGTAGCCCTTTGTAGCTTGCTTCATAGTAGAGCACTGAACTTATCACTAAAACAATCATTCCTTTATTGCTGTTTTAGTTATTACCCTAAAAGGTTCTATGAGATAATGAAGGAAATTTTCATCACAAATCTACAGCAGAAACTGTAGGGTGATACCTATCTGGTGCACCTAATGACTTGAGCTGAAGAAGCCTGCAGAGCAATATGCATCATCCCTATATCTAAACGTGCATTTGGTGAGTAGAGCGGTTAATACGAGTTTCAGATGCTCTTTGGACAGCTCAGAACAAGCAGGTCCAAGCTCTGAGGTATCTTCAACAGCCTCTCTAGGTCATCAGAACCATGCCTTAAGAATGAAGGATATGTCTGTTGGTGGGAATGCAAGCTGGTGCAGCCACTCTGGAAAACAGTATGGAGGTTCCTCAGGAAATTAAAAATAGTTACCCTAAGACCCAGCAATTGCACTACTAGATACTCCAAAGATACAGATGTAGTGAAATGAAAGGGCACCCGCACCCCAATGAATATAGCAGCAATGTCCACAATAGCCAAACTGTGGAAAGAGCTGAGATGTACATTGACAGATAAATGGATAAAGAAGATGTGGTATATATACGATGGAATATTACTCAGCCATCAGAAAGGATGAATAGTTACCATTTACCTGGATGGAACTGGAGAGTATTATGCTGAGCGAAATAATTCAATCAGAGAAAGGCAATTATCATAAGGTTTCGCTCATATGTGGAATATAAGAAACAGTACAGAGGATCATAGGAGAAAGGAGGGAAAACTGAATGGGAAGAAATCAGAGAGGGAGAAAAACCATGAGAGACTCTTAACTATGGGAAACAAACAGAATTGCTAGAGGGGAGGTGGGTGGGGGGATGGGGTAACTGGGTGATGGGCATTAAGAAGGGCACATGATGTAATGAGCACTAGGTGTTACACGCAAGTGATGAATCATTGAACACTACATTTGAAACTAATGATGTACTATGTGTTGGCTAATTGAATTTAAAAAAATAAAAAGAATGAAGGATGTGTCACCCATTGAGGGGACAATTTATAACCCTCACCTCGTCACACAATCATGGATTTTTTAACCAAAGCAACCACAAATGAACAGATTCTCTCTCCAAGATGAGTTGCTTGCATTATTATTATTTTTTTTTAAATCACATCTCTGGAAATTCCTCCCTGCAACATAACCCATTAAGTATTTTTCTTTTTACCAGTAATAAAGTCAGTCCTTTGGACTAACTTGAGACCGTTGGCTGGTGTTGACAGCAAGGACCGGGCAACCAGGAAACCATGTGCTCACTGGCTGCTTCATCCCCTTTTCCTTTTCAGGGGCTGCCAGGTGTAGCCCTGACTTCCCGAGGGCCTCTGGCTCTCTGTCGCATCCTGCCTGTTATCTCTGTCTGGCAAACCACCACTCTGGGCTTCCAGAACTTCAGAGCTTTCGGGGCACTGATGATAAGTCATTCTCAGCCACCGGTGCCAAAAGTGCTTTTGGCGGGCGGACTGAGGAAGACTATTGTTATGGGTGGCGGTTATCTCTCGCCCCGACTGCACTTGGCAGATGTGCAAGCCCATCTCTCCAGCGGGGAAGCCGGGCGCTGGCCTCGAGATGAGTCAGCGTTAATAAACAAGCGTCGTGGAGGAAATAGCAACCAGTCTTGAAAACAAACAAAAAAAGAAACGTTTTGAGGTTTGTTGGATGCTGAGCTGTTTGTCCTCTGTAATGAGGCCCTGCTTTATCTCCCTTCACAGCCTTCCTATCAAAGAAATGGGGAAGTTAGTAGTTTATCAAATGTTCATCGGCTGTAATGTTTACGTACTCCTTACATAGCCTGGAAAGTATTTTTTGTTGGGGGGGGGAGGGGTTCTGTTTTCCTTGACTGCAAGCTTCTATCTTTGTTATTCATCTCCCCTTCTGTCACACTCCGTATTCTAGGAGGTCCCCAGGCTCCTGAAAGGTGTGTTGTCTCCTGGACTTAGTTGCCAGCCACCAGGAATACCGTCCTGACCATGGCCTTGCAGGTGACTGCAGGGAGAGAAGGATGGCGAGCTTTCTCCCCAAGGAGACAGAGAAGCAGCCCTGCAACCATGCTCTGGGGAGGGAGAGTGGCCAGCCAACACGGCATGATGCCGGCCCCTCAGTGCTGGCCATGGGGCCCAAGTACCCCTCTCCGTGTCTGCCTGTGCCACATGGGGGCCAAACACCAGACTTCGGTGATTGAGCAGGACCCAGAGGGCCCACGGGAGGTGGGAACTCAACCTCGAATGTGTGGTGTGTTCCCACGGGGATTGTCGAGGAAACATGGGCAGAGGGCATCTGCTCCAGTCCCAGGACCACCTTCCTCCCAGACATCTAGAAATAAGAGTGGTGCTTCGCATACCAGACTCTCTAAGGTCACCTGGGGATGGGGGTCCCTGGGGTGACACGGGCACAGCTTGCAATAATCCTGCTGGCAAGAGAGTTATAAGAAGGGTGACCATATCTCTCGGTTTTCTCCAGAAGATCCTGGGTTTACCCTGGCATATTTTTTTTTTAATTAAGATTATTTATTTATTTGAGAGCAAGGACAAGCCCAGAGGGGGGAGGGGCAGAGGGAGAGAGAGAAGCAGGCTCCCCGCTGAGCAGGGAGCCCGATGCAGGGCTTGATCCAAGGACCCTGGGATCATGACCTGAGCCGAAGGTAGACGCTTAACCCACTGAGCCACCCAGGCGCCCCTACCCTAGCATATGTATTAATCACACCTTTTTTCAAGGTGAAGTAGGAAGTTACCAGCTTTCTACAAGAAGTAAAAAATTACCAGCACCTCACTTTTTTCACACTCAAAAGTGTCTTCATTGGCATGATAAATGGTCCCCTTGTCAGTCCACACCCTCATGGGGCTAAAGATAAGCATTCCCGATGCCACAGCTGCATTATTAGGACCACTCACCACCTGGGCTTTTATTTAACATGGTTTCAGCAAACATTTGCTCAGTACCCATGGGGTGCCAGCCACTGTGATAGGCAAAGGGGACAAGAACATGAATATGAGGGTACCTGGGTGGCTGAGTCGTTAAGTGTCTGCCTTTGGCTCAGGTCATGATCCCAGGGTAGTGGGATCCAGCTCCGCATCGGGCTCTCTGCTCAGCGGAAAGCCTGCTTCTCCCTCTCCCACTCCCCCTGCTTGTGTTCCCTCTCTTGCTGTCTCTCTCTCTCTCAAATAAATGAAATCTTTAAAAAAATAAAAATAAGAAAGAACAGGAATATGAGAGACAGACTCATGGGCAGATGAGCACAGGGCCCGGCATTAAGTGCACAGTGGATGCACACACAAGATAGGACTTCAGCGTGTCTTCGAAATGTCCATTTAGTGAAGAGCTGCCCGCCCACTTAGATTATCTAGGGTATGTGCTGGCCTACAAGTGGGGATGGCGGTGGCGGAATGAACAGTGTGAGCAGACAGAAAACTGTAAGCCCGTGGAGTAGATGTGTTTCTTGCTGTGCTTCTGGAAGCATTACCAGCATCTGGAGTGCAGAGTGTGAACAGTGTATAGAAGCACTCACATTTTCCCTAAAGACACGCATAATTTTTAATTTCAATATTTACTCCTATCAGGGCTTGGCTACCACCAAATATAAAAAATCAATCCACTCTACAGAAGCAAAGATCCATGCATGGAATTTTAGATTAACAAAGAAGACTTCTCCTTCCATTCTATTTTTACTCATGCCTCCTGGCATAAGACCATTCTCTCTTTTATGATCAGCCTTTAGCACTAATACAAAATTTAGTAAGTACTGGTTTTTCTAATCTTTTTTTTTTTTTTAGTGGCTGAGTGAACATGCCTGTGCTTTTAAACTTGGTTTGTGTTCATGAATTTTCTACCTGGACTTCCTTAGCCAACTTCATTTGTTCTGAGGCCAACCATACTTTAAGACCCAATTCACATGCTGACTCCTTGGGAAACCAATCCTGATTCCATGAGGCAAGACTGCTCCTATTCTGTATATTGATCTTTGATGGCACTTAGCACATTATTATGTCACAGCGATTTGTCTATAAGTCATTGTCCACAGTGATATTGAATTCCTGGAAGCCAGATACTACCTCTGATTCACCTTTCCAATTCTGGCATTTAGCTCCGAGTTCAGTTAAATACATACTATTTTGAATAAACCTCATCATAGGTTTGTATCTTTACAAAAGAGTGTAAAACTCAACGAATCATCCAGAGAATATTCCTGGGTGACTATCACCTAGGTTGAGAAGTAGAAAGTTACCGGCCCCTCAGAAGTCCCTCCTTGAGCCCTCTCCCATTCACTACTCCCCAAGGATAACCAGATACTAGTTGTACTATTTTGAACATCATATAAATGGAATCATATAGTATATATAATTTTGCATCTAGCTGATTTCACTCAACATTACATTTGTGAGATTCATCCATATTATGGTCTGTAGCTGGGTTAGTTCATTTTGGGCATCTGTAGAGTATTGCATTGTATGAACATACCACAATTTATCCATTCTGCTGCCGATAGATATTTGGGATCTTACCAATTTGGGACTCTTACAAATCATGCTCTTATAATTAGTTTTGCATCATTTCTTTAGTCTTCTCCAATACACAACTTTTAGTTCTGTAGGTCCTCTCTATTCCTATTTTCTATTTTATTAATTCCTCTCATCTATTTATTCCTTATTTTTACTTTTTTTTTTTTAAGACTTATTTATTTTTTTTAGAGAGCAAGAAAGAACCAGAGGAGGGGCAGAGGGAGAGGGAGACAAGCAGACTCCCCCTGAGCAGGGAGCCTGATGCAGGATTCATCCCAGGACCATGAGATCATGACTTTTGGGCCAAAATCTAGAGTTGGCCACCTAACCGACTGAGCCACCCAGGCATCCCCATTATTTCTACTTTCTTTAGGTTTAATTTGCTGTTTTTCTCAAACTTCTAGAGATGAGTGCTTAGAAAATTGATTTTTAGTATTTCCTTCTCATATGTGATTTTTCTATAAATTTAAATTCTTTTGTAAATTTAATATTTTGTATTTTTTTTGTAAATTTAAATCACAGTTTAAAATTTTTAAACTATAAATTTTCCTTTAAGCATGGCTTTTGTTGAATCCCCAAAGCTTCAATGTCATAAATTCTCTTTCAGTTTACAATATTTTCTGACTTCCACTGTGATTTCCCTTTTGACTCAGGGTTTATTTAGACATAATACTTATTTCTAGTAATATTTTCATTATTAATTTGTAGCTTTATTCTAAGTTGTCAGAACACAGTATGTATGATCTTCATATTTTGAAATCTATTGAAACTTGCTTTATGGCTCAGCATGGGGTCACTTTTTGTAAATACTCCTGTGTACTTAAGAATAATATATATTTTGCAAATCGTGCAGCAATAGGTACCCTAGTCTATGGATGTCAATTCAATCAAGCTTGTTAATTGTCTTGTTCAAATCTTCTATGGCTTTACTGATTTTTCAGTGCCATTTTTGTCAATTATTAAGGCAGTTCCATTATTTGCTGCAAATTTAGAATTTTTATACTTTGTTGGTAAATTAAATATTTTATCATTCTGAAGTATTTCTCTTTATCTCTTGGAATATATTTTGCTCAGTATCCTTTCTCTGATATTAATTTGGTTACTAGTTTCCTTTTAGTTAGTGTTTCTACAATATACCTTTTCTTCTCTTTTTCTATCCATATCTCTATATATTCATTTGCTTTCAATCTTTTCTGTGTTCTCATAATTTAATGTGTCTCTTGTAAAAGCACAGTTTTTTTTAAATAAATTCAGCTATCAATGTTTCTATTTTAAGAAAAGCATTTTGTCACTTACATACATTTAATGTGTTTAAGATACATTTGTTTCAAAATCTACCATCTTCCTATCAGCTTTATGCTCATCTTGCCTGTCCTAGGTCCCCTTCTTCCCCCTCTTCTTTTTTGCCTTCTTTAGAATTGCCTCAGTATTTTAACATAGTTTTCTTCCATTAACTTGGTAGTTTTCAATCTTTTATTGTCTTAGTAGGAAAGATTACCAAACAAGTATTATTGAATGTCAAAAGCTAATATTATGGTGCCCGGCTGGCTCAGTTGGTAGAGCATGAGACTCTTAATCTCAGGATTGTGAGTTTGAGCTCCACGCTGGGAGTACAGATTACATAAATAAATAAATAAATAAATAAATAAATAAATAAATAAATAAATAAAATCTTAAAAAGAAAAGCTAATCTCATTAACATTTTTACTTCTAAATGCAAGGGACCTTGGAATAATTTCATTTATACCCTTCCTGATTGTTGCTGAGAGTCTAAAAATTCTTTCTATATGTTTTTAAATTTTTTTTCAAAGATTTTATTTATTCATTTGAGAGAGAGAGAGAGAACACAAGCAGAGGCAGAGGCAGAGGGACAAGCAGACTCCCTGCTGAGCAGGGAGCCCACCGCGAGGTTCCATCCTAGTACCCTGAAATCATGACCTGAGCCAAAGTCATATGCTTAACCGACTGAGCCAGCCAGATGCCCCTCTATATTTTTTTAAACATCATTTGCTATTTTATTTATTTTTACACTTTTTTAAAGATTTCATTTATTTGATAGAGAGAGACACAAGCGGGAGAGGGAACACAAGCAGGCAGAGTGGAGGAGGGAGAAGCAGGCTTCCCACCGAGCAGGGAGCCCAATGCGGGGCTTGATCCCAGGAAGCCGGGATCATGACCTGAGCCGAAGGCAGACACCCAATGACTGAGCCACCCAGGCGCCCCCACACTGTTTTTTAAATTGAAGTATGGTTGATCATACAACCAGCTAGTGATGCAAGTAAATTCTTACATCAGTTATTCACACTTAGACCTCTGAGTTCTTTCTTCCATAACACACCAGTTTTGCTGCTTGAGAAAACTTCTGCATATGAATTGGGGTTTTTTTTTTTTAGATTTTATTTTTTTGAGAGAGAAAGAGAGAGAGAGAGCACAAGCGAGGAGTTGGGGGAACAGAGGGAGAAGGAGAAGCAGACTCCGGACTGAGCAGGGAGCCTGACATGGGATTCAATTCCAGGACCCTGAGATCATGACCTGAGCCGAAGGCAGACCAACTGAGCCACCCAGGCGCCCCACAAGTTGGGGTTTCAAGTATGCTTTGTTACAAAGAAGGAAATGAGACTACAGCAGTTGAGATGGTAGGACATACAAGTTACCAGATACAACTTAAAAAAAAAAAAAGCCTTAACGGCTGGAATGAGTTATCAAAGAAAGAAACTGATTGATTGTCTGCATGAGAACAATGAAGAAAGCAGACAGGGGACAAGGAAAAGTTGAGGTAATCCTGTGAAAGCATCTTAAAGTAGAAAAGTGAGGCTCCTGTTCTCTTCAGTGCTTTAGTTTACAAAGTGTTTTCACACACTAGACCATGACGATGGTAAAATGGGGCAGGAGTGAGGGAGGGGAGGCTGCCGACTATGCCACATCTCTCAGTGCAAGGGTGGAAAGCAAGTCAAGCCGGAAAGGCCGTCGTAAAAACTAAATCCATACAAAAGTAAAAATGTGGAAAATGGAAAGTTTTTCTGGATTCACAGATTTCATAAGTGTAGGATACCATTTATTCTGTACAGAACTCACACTAGTCATAGATGGGTTTGCAGTGTCTTTATATTAGTTGTCCTGTAAGTCCAGATTATTATGAGTTGTCCTGGGTGTTTCAGTAACATATCTGCTAATAAAGATACCTTCATCTATGTTCCTTTACCAGCATTGTTTCTGAGCCATATTAATTTATCCCTTCACATACTATTTCACTCATTTGAGAAACACTTATTAAAACTTATACTAGGAACTAAGGAAACAGATAAAAGACATGGTCCCTACTGCCAAGAAGTTGCTTGGCTTACTGATGGAATTTCCTAGTACCCCGTGTTGCTCTTGGTTATGCAAACATTAGATTCCTAGATTTTTCACTCATGGTTATTCCACTTAGAAAAAGAGGCCTCACCAAGATTGTTCACTGAGATCACTATTCAGGTGTTATGTTGAAGGGCAGGCCTCTTGACGGACTCTGAGTAACAAGCAGAGCCTTTCCACAGTGATGGGACTGTATTGCTTCTGCTAAAACTGTGTGAAAACAGCAAAATGACATCTTGGTATTGCTTTTAAATCCTAATGACAGAAAAGGGAGCCAACGCTCTGCCCAGGAAGGAAGAAAATGGCTATGTCACTTGCTGGGACGTTAATGTTAACATGGGATGGGGACGTAAGAAGTGCTGAAGTTCAGATGGCGTTGTTGTTAAGTTAATTAAAGTTGAATTGTATTAACATTCAGCTCTTCATTCCCACTAGCCACAACCTACGTGCTCAAGAGTCTTATGTGCCAGGGGGCGGAGCAATATGGCGGAGGAGTAGGAGACCTGGATATCGTCTGGTCTCAGGAATTCAGCTGACTAGGGATCAAACCATTCTGAACACCTACGAACTCAACAGGAGATCGAAGAGGAGAGTAGCAACAACTCTCTGAACAGAAAAGTGACCAGTTACTGGAAGGTAGGACGTGTGGAGAAGTGAATCCGAGGTGATATTCATGGGGGAGGGGGCCTCCGTCGGCCGCTTCTGGCAAGTGCTAGAGCCACGGAGCACAAAACCGGAACTTTTAGAAGTTGGCTCCGCTGAGGGACGTCGCTCCAGTGGCTAAGCGGAGGGTGGAACCCTCACGGGACAGTGTGGTCTCAGGACCCTTGGGGTCACAGAAAGACCGGGGGTGCCTGAGTGAGGCAGAGCTCCCAGGTATCAGAGCAGGGAAGCCGACTGCAGAGACGGAGCCGAGGTGCGGGCTCTCAGCTCGGGGTGGCCATAAACTGTGATCCGCGGCCCAGTCGGGCCACTGCTCCTCCAGCAGGGACCCAACGAGCGGCAGAGCCAGAGAGACTCCCCTTCCTCCCCCGGGGAGGAGCGGCGCAGGAGCGCACCACAGGGATCTGCTGGGTTTGGAGACTCCACATGGGGTCGGGTGCCAGAGATAGAAACGCTCGGTCACAGGCCGGGTGAGCACGGAGTGCGGCCGGACCGGGGAGACGGGAGTGACTGCTTTTCTCTGGGGGCGTGCTGAGGAGCGGGGCCCCGAGTTCTCAGCTCCTCTGGGAGCAGATTGGGAGGCCACCATTTTCACCCTGGTCGTCCAAAGCTGTACCGAGAGCTTGCAGGGAACAAAAGCTCCTGAGAGCAAACCCAAGCAGATTGCTTAGCCCAGACCGACAAGGGCTGGGCAATTCCGCCTCCGGCAAAGACATTTGGGAACCATGGCAACAGGCCCCTCCCCCAGAAGATCAGCACGAA